>NW_027617441.1:0-117306 GCF_964187855.1 Myxine glutinosa
GAAACCACTTTTGCACTTGTATTAGTGTGGAAAAACCACTTTCGCACTTGTGTTAGTGTTGAAAAACCACTTTTCACACCTGTGTTAGTGTTGAAAAACCACTTTTCGCACTTGTGTTGGTGCAGGACACCACTTTTGCACTTGTATTAGTGTGGAAAAAACACTTTTTGCACTTGTGATAGTGTTGAAAACCCACTTTTCGCACTTGCGTTAGTGTTGAAAAACCACTTTTTGCACTTGTGTTAGTGTTGAAAAACCACTTTTCGCACTTGTGTTCGTGCAGGAAACCACTTTTGAACTTGTATTAGTGTGGAAAAAACACTTTTCGCACTTGTGATAGTGTTGAAAAACCACTTTTCGCGCTTGTGTTAGTGTTGAAAAACCACTTTTCGCACTTGTGTTGGTGTAGGAAACCACTTTTGCACTTGTATTAGTGTGGAAAAAACACTTTTTGCACTTGTGATAGTGTTGAAAAACCACTTTTCGCACTTGTGTTAGTGTTGAAAAAACACTTTTCGCACTTGTGTTAGTGTTGAAAAACCACTTTTCGCACTTGTGTTAGTGTTGAAATACCACTTTTCGCACTTGTGTTGGTGCAGGAAACCACTTTTGCACTTTTATTAGTGTGGAAAAAACACTTTTTGCACTTGTGATAGTGTTGAAAAACGACTTTTCGCACTTGTGTTAGTGTTGAAAAACCACTTTTTGCACTTGTGTTAGTGTTGAAAAACCACTTTTCGCACTTGTGTTAGTGTTGAAAAACCACTTTTCGCACTTGTGTTGGTGCAGGAAACCACTTTTGCACTTGTATTAGTGTGGAAAAAACACTTTCCGCACTTGTGATAGTGTTGAAAAACCACTTTTCGCACTTGTGTTAGTGTTGAAAAACCACTTTTCACACTTGTGTTGGTGCAGGAAACCACTTTTGCACTTGTATTAGTGTGGGAAAACCACTTTTTGCACTTGTGTTAGTGTTGAAAAACCACTTTTCGCACTTGTGTTAGTGTTGAAAAACCACTTTTCGCACTTGTGTTAGTGTTGAAAAACCACTTTGCGCACTTGTGTTGGTGCAGGAAACCACTTTTGCACTTGTATTAGTGTGGAAAAAACACTTTTCGCACTTGTGTTAGTGTTGAAAAACCACTTTTCGCACTTGTGTTAGTGTTGAAAAACAACTTTTCGCACTTGTGTTAGTGTTGAAAAACCACTTTTCGCACTTGTGTTGATGCAGGAAACCACTTTTGCACTTGTATTAGTGTGGAAAAAAACACTTTCCGCACTTGTGATAGTGTTGAAAAACCACTTTTCGCACTTGTGTTAGTGTTGAAAAACCACTTTTCACACTTGTGTTGGTGCAGGAAACCACTTTTGCACTTGTATTAGTGTGGGAAAACCACTTTTTGCACTTGTGTTAGTGTTGAAAAACCACTTTTCGCACTTGTGTTAGTGTTGAAAAACCACTTTTCGCACTTGTGTTAGTGTTGAAAAACCACTTTGCGCACTTGTGTTGGTGCAGGAAACCACTTTTGCACTTGTATTAGTGTGGAAAAAAACACTTTTTGCACTTGTGATAGTGTTGAAAAACGACTTTTCGCACTTGTGTTAGTGTTGAAAAACCACTTTTTGCACTTGTGTTAGTGTTGAAAAACCACTTTTCGCACTTGTGTTAGTGTTGAAAAACCACTTTTCGCACTTGTGTTGGTGCAGGAAACCACTTTTGCACTTGTATTAGTGTGGAAAAAAACACTTTCCGCACTTGTGATAGTGTTGAAAAACCACTTTTCGCACTTGTGTTAGTGTTGAAAAACCACTTTTCACACTTGTGTTGGTGCAGGAAACCACTTTTGCACTTGTATTAGTGTGGGAAAACCACTTTTTGCACTTGTGTTAGTGTTGAAAAACCACTTTTCGCACTTGTGTTAGTGTTGAAAAACCACTTTTCGCACTTGTGTTAGTGTTGAAAAACCACTTTGCGCACTTGTGTTGGTGCAGGAAACCACTTTTGCACTTGTATTAGTGTGGAAAAAACACTTTTCGCACTTGTGTTAGTGTTGAAAAACCACTTTTCGCACTTGTGTTAGTGTTGAAGAACCACTTTTCGCACTTGTGTTGGTGCAGGAAACCACTTTTGCACTTGTATTAGTGTGGAAAAAACACTTTTTGCACTTGTGATAGTGTTTAAAAACCACTTTAACCACTTTCGCACTTGTGTTAGTGTTGAAAAACCACTTTTCACACTTGTGTTGGTGCAGGAAACCACTTTTGCACTTGTATTAGTGTGGAAAAACCACTTTCGCACCTGTGTTAGTGTTGAAAAACCACTTTTCACACTTGTGTTAGTGTTGAAAAACCACTTTTCGCACTTGTGTTGGTGCAGGAAACCACTTTTGCACTTGTATTAGTGCGGAAAAAACACTTTTTGCACTTGTGATAGTGTTGAAAAACCACTTTTCGCACTTGTGTAGTGTTGAAATACCACTTTTCGCACTTGTGTTGGTGCAGGAAACCACTTTTGCACTTGTATTAGTGTGGAAAAACCTCTTTTCGCACTTGTGTTAGTGTTGAAAAACCACTTTTCACACCTGTGTTAGTGTTGAAAAACCACTTTTCGCACTTGTGTTGGTGCAGGACACCACTTTTGCACTTGTATTAGTGTGGAAAAAACACTTTTTGCACTTGTGATAGTGTTGAAAACCCACTTTTCGCACTTGTGTTAGTGTTGAAAACCACTTTTCGCACTTGTGTTAGTGTTGAAAAACCACTTTTCGCACTTGTGTTCGTGCAGGAAACCACTTTTGCACTTGTATTAGTGTGGAAAAAACACTTTTTGCACTTGTGTTAGTGTTGAAAAACACTTTTCGCACTTGTGTTAGTGTTGAAAAACCACTTTTCGCACTTGTGTTAGTGTTGAAAAACCACTTTGCGCACTTGTGTTGGTGCAGGAAACCACTTTTGCACTTGTATTAGTGTGGAAAAAACACTTTTCGCACTTGTGTTAGTGTTGAAAAACCACTTTTCGCACTTGTGTTAGTGTTGAAAAACAACTTTTCGCACTTGTGTTAGTGTTGAAAAACCACTTTTCGCACTTGTGTTGGTGCAGGAAACCACTTTTGCACTTGTATTAGTGTGGAAAAAACACTTTCCGCACTTGTGATAGTGTTGAAAAACCACTTTTCGCACTTGTGTTAGTGTTGAAAAACCACTTTTCACACTTGTGTTGGTGCAGGAAACCACTTTTGCACTTGTATTAGTGTGGGAAAACCACTTTTTGCACTTGTGTTAGTGTGAAAAACCACTTTTCGCACTTGTGTTAGTGTTGAAAAACCACTTTTCGCACTTGTGTTAGTGTTGAAAAACCACTTTGCGCACTTGTGTTGGTGCAGGAAACCACTTTTGCACTTGTATTAGTGTGGAAAAAACACTTTTCGCACTTGTGTTAGTGTTGAAAAACCACTTTTCGCACTTGTGTTAGTGTTGAAGAACCACTTTTCGCACTTGTGTTGGTGCAGGAAACCACTTTTGCACTTGTATTAGTGTGGAAAAAACACTTTTTGCACTTGTGATAGTGTTTAAAAACCACTTTTCGCACTTGTGTTAGTGTTGAAAAACCACTTTTCGCACTTGTGTTGGTGCAGGAAACCACTTTTGCACTTGTATTAGTGCGGAAAAAACACTTTTTGCACTTGTGATAGTGTTGAAAAACCACTTTTCGCACTTGTGTTAGTGTTGAAATACCACTTTTCGCACTTGTGTTGGTGCAGGAAACACTTTTGCACTTGTATTAGTGTGGAAAAACCTCTTTTCGCACTTGTGTTAGTGTTGAAAAACCACTTTTCACACCTGTGTTAGTGTTGAAAAACCACTTTTCGCACTTGTGTTGGTGCAGGACACCACTTTTGCACTTGTATTAGTGTGGAAAAAACACTTTTTGCACTTGTGATAGTGTTGAAAACCCACTTTTCGCACTTGTGTTAGTGTTGAAAAACCACTTTTCGCACTTGTGTTAGTGTTGAAAAACCACTTTTCGCACTTGTGTTCGTGCAGGAAACCACTTTTGCACTTGTATTAGTGTGGAAAAAACACTTTTCGCACTTGTGATAGTGTTGAAAAACCACTTTTCGCGCTTGTGTTGGTGTTGAAAAACCACTTTCGCACTTGTGTTAGTGTTGAAAAACCACTTTTCGCACTTGTGTTGGTGTAGGAAACCACTTTTGCACTTGTATTAGTGTGGAAAAAACACTTTTTGCACTTGTGATAGTGTTGAAAAACCACTTTTCGCACTTGTGTTAGTGTTGAAAAACCACTTTTCGCACTTGTGTTAGTGTTGAAAGACCACTTTTCGCACTTGTGTTGGTGCAGAAAACCACTTTTGCACTTGTATTAGTGTGGAAAAAACACTTTTCGCACTTGTGATAGTGTTGAAAACCACTTTTCGCCCTTGTGTTAGTGTTGAAAAACCACTTTTCGCACTTGTGTTGGTGCAGGAAACACTTTTGCACTTGTATTAGTGTGGAAAAACCACTTTTCGCACTTGTGTTAGTGTTGAAAAACCACTTTTCGCACTTGTGTTAGTGTTGAAAAACCACTTTTCGCACTTGTGTTAGTGTTGAAAAACCACTTTTCGCACTTGTGTTGGTGCAGGAAACCACTTTTGCACTTGTATTAGTGTGGAAAAAACACTTTTCGCACTTGCGTTAGTGTTGAAAAACCACTTTTCGCACTTGTGTTAGTGTTGAAAAACCACTTTTCGCACTTGTGTTGGTGCAGGAAACCACTTTTGCACTTGTATTAGTGTGGAAAAACCACTTTTCGCACTTGTGTTAGTGTTGAAAAACCACTTTTCGCACTTGTGTTAGTTTTGAAAAACCACTTTTCGCACTTGTGTTAGTGTTGAAAAACCACTTTTCGCAGTTGTGTTGGTGCAGGAAACCACTTTTGCACTTGTATTAGTGTGGAAAAAACACTTTTCGCACTTGTGTTAGTGTTGAAGAACCACTTTTCGCACTTGTGTTAGTGTTGAAAAACCACTTTTCGCACTTGTGTTGGTTCAGGAAACCACTTTTGCACTTGTATTAGTGTGGAAAAAACACTTTTTGCACTTGTGATAGTGTTGAAAAACCACTTTTCGCACTTGTGTTAGTGTTGAAATACCACTTTTCGCACTTGTGTTGGTGCAGGAAACCACTTTTGCACTTGTATTAGTGTGGAAAAAACACTTTTTGCACTTGTGATAGTGTTGAAAAACGACTTTTCGCACTTGTGTTAGTGTTGAAAAACCACTTTTCGCACTTGTGTTAGTGTTGAAAAACCACTTTTCGCACTTGTGTTGGTGCAGGAAACCACTTTTGCACTTGTATTAGTGTGGAAAAACCACTTTCGCACTTGTGTTAGTGTTGAAAAACCACTTTTCACACCTGTGTTAGTGTTGAAAAACCACTTTTCGCACTTGTGTTGGTGCAGGACACCACTTTTGCACTTGTATTAGTGTGGAAAAAACACTTTTTGCACTTGTGATAGTGTTGAAAACCCACTTTTCGCACTTGCGTTAGTGTTGATAAACCACTTTTTGCACTTGTGTTAGTGTTGAAAAACCACTTTTCGCACTTGTGTTCGTGCAGGAAACCACTTTTGCACTTGTATTAGTGTGGAAAAAACACTTTTCACACTTGTGATAGTGTTGAAAAACGACTTTTCGCGCTTGTGTTAGTGTTGAAAAACCACTTTTCGCACTTGTGTTGGTGCAGGAAACCACTTTTGCACTTGTATTAGTGCGGAAAAAACACTTTTTGCACTTGTGATAGTGTTGAAAAACCACTTTTCGCACTTGTGTTAGTGTTGAAATACCACTTTTCGCACTTGTGTTGGTGCAGGAAACCACTTTTGCACTTGTATTAGTGTGGAAAAACCTCTTTTCGCACTTGTGTTAGTGTTGAAAAACCACTTTTCACACCTGTGTTAGTGTTGAAAAACCACTTTTCGCACTTGTGTTGGTGCAGGACACCACTTTTGCACTTGTATTAGTGTGGAAAAAACACTTTTTGCACTTGTGATAGTGTTGAAAACCCACTTTTCGCACTTGTGTTAGTGTTGAAAAACCACTTTTCGCACTTGTGTTAGTGTTGAAAAACCACTTTTCGCACTTGTGTTCGTGCAGGAAACCACTTTTGCACTTGTATTAGTGTGGAAAAAACACTTTTCGCACTTGTGATAGTGTTGAAAAACCACTTTTCGCGCTTGTGTTGGTGTTGAAAAACCACTTTTCGCACTTGTGTTAGTGTTGAAAAACCACTTTTCGCACTTGTGTTGGTGTAGGAAACCACTTTTGCACTTGTATTAGTGTGGAAAAAACACTTTTTGCACTTGTGATAGTGTTGAAAAACCACTTTTCGCACTTGTGTTAGTGTTGAAAAACCACTTTTCGCACTTGTGTTAGTGTTGAAAGACCACTTTTCGCACTTGTGTTGGTGCAGAAAACCACTTTTGCACTTGTATTAGTGTGGAAAAAACACTTTTCGCACTTGTGATAGTGTTGAAAACCACTTTTCGCCCTTGTGTTAGTGTTGAAAAACCACTTTTCGCACTTGTGTTGGTGCAGGAAACCACTTTTGCACTTGTATTAGTGTGGAAAAACCACTTTTCGCACTTGTGTTAGTGTTGAAAAACCACTTTTCGCACTTGTGTTAGTGTTGAAAAACCACTTTTCGCACTTGTGTTAGTGTTGAAAAACCACTTTTCGCACTTGTGTTGGTGCAGGAAACCACTTTTGCACTTGTATTAGTGTGGAAAAAACACTTTTCGCACTTGCGTTAGTGTTGAAAAACCACTTTTCGCACTTGTGTTAGTGTTGAAAAACCACTTTTCGCACTTGTGTTGGTGCAGGAAACCACTTTTGCACTTGTATTAGTGTGGAAAAACCACTTTTCGCACTTGTGTTAGTGTTGAAAAACCACTTTTCGCACTTGTGTTAGTTTTGAAAAACCACTTTTCGCACTTGTGTTAGTGTTGAAAAACCACTTTTCGCAGTTGTGTTGGTGCAGGAAACCACTTTTGCACTTGTATTAGTGTGGAAAAAACACTTTTCGCACTTGTGTTAGTGTTGAAGAACCACTTTTCGCACTTGTGTTAGTGTTGAAAAACCACTTTTCGCACTTGTGTTGGTTCAGGAAACCACTTTTGCACTTGTATTAGTGTGGAAAAAACACTTTTTGCACTTGTGATAGTGTTGAAAAACCACTTTTCGCACTTGTGTTAGTGTTGAAATACCACTTTTCGCACTTGTGTTGGTGCAGGAAACCACTTTTGCACTTGTATTAGTGTGGAAAAAACACTTTTTGCACTTGTGATAGTGTTGAAAAACGACTTTTCGCACTTGTGTTAGTGTTGAAAAACCACTTTTCGCACTTGTGTTAGTGTTGAAAAACCACTTTTCGCACTTGTGTTGGTGCAGGAAACCACTTTTGCACTTGTATTAGTGTGGAAAAACCACTTTCGCACTTGTGTTAGTGTTGAAAAACCACTTTTCACACCTGTGTTAGTGTTGAAAAACCACTTTTCGCACTTGTGTTGGTGCAGGACACCACTTTTGCACTTGTATTAGTGTGGAAAAAACACTTTTTGCACTTGTGATAGTGTTGAAAACCCACTTTTCGCACTTGCGTTAGTGTTGATAAACCACTTTTTGCACTTGTGTTAGTGTTGAAAAACCACTTTTCGCACTTGTGTTCGTGCAGGAAACCACTTTTGCACTTGTATTAGTGTGGAAAAAACACTTTTCACACTTGTGATAGTGTTGAAAAACGACTTTTCGCGCTTGTGTTAGTGTTGAAAAACCACTTTTCGCACTTGTGTTGGTGTAGGAAACCACTTTTGCACTTGTATTAGTGTGGAAAAAACACTTTTTGCACTTGTGATAGTGTTGAAAACCCACTTTTCGCACTTGTGTTAGTGTTGAAAAACCACTTTTCGCACTTGTGTTAGTGTTGAAAAACCACTTTTCGCACTTGTGTTCGTGCAGGAAACCACTTTTGCACTTGTATTAGTGTGGAAAAAACACTTTTCGCACTTGTGATAGTGTTGAAAAACCACTTTTCGCGCTTGTGTTGGTGTTGAAAAACCACTTTTCGCACTTGTGTTAGTGTTGAAAAACCACTTTTCGCACTTGTGTTGGTGTAGGAAACCACTTTTGCACTTGTATTAGTGTGGAAAAAACACTTTTTGCACTTGTGATAGTGTTGAAAAACCACTTTTCGCACTTGTGTTAGTGTTGAAAAACCACTTTTCGCACTTGTGTTAGTGATGAAAGACCACTTTTCGCACTTGTGTTGGTGCAGAAAACCACTTTTGCACTTGTATTAGTGTGGAAAAAACACTTTTCGCACTTGTGATAGTGTTGAAAACCACTTTTCGCCCTTGTGTTAGTGTTGAAAAACCACTTTTCGCACTTGTGTTGGTGCAGGAAACCACTTTTGCACTTGTATTAGTGTGGAAAAACCACTTTTCGCACTTGTGTTAGTGTTGAAAAACCACTTTTCGCACTTGTGTTAGTGTTGAAAAACCACTTTTCGCACTTGTGTTAGTGTTGAAAAACCACTTTTCGCACTTGTGTTGGTGCAGGAAACCACTTTTGCACTTGTATTAGTGTGGAAAAAACACTTTTCGCACTTGCGTTAGTGTTGAAAAACCACTTTTCGCACTTGTGTTAGTGTTGAAAAACCACTTTTCGCACTTGTGTTGGTGCAGGAAACCACTTTTGCACTTGTATTAGTGTGGAAAAACCACTTTTCGCACTTGTGTTAGTGTTGAAAAACCACTTTTCGCACTTGTGTTAGTTTTGAAAAACCACTTTTCGCACTTGTGTTAGTGTTGAAAAACCACTTTTCGCAGTTGTGTTGGTGCAGGAAACCACTTTTGCACTTGTATTAGTGTGGAAAAAACACTTTTCGCACTTGTGTTAGTGTTGAAGAACCACTTTTCGCACTTGTGTTAGTGTTGAAAAACCACTTTTCGCACTTGTGTTGGTTCAGGAAACCACTTTTGCACTTGTATTAGTGTGGAAAAAACACTTTTTGCACTTGTGATAGTGTTGAAAAACCACTTTTCGCACTTGTGTTAGTGTTGAAATACCACTTTTCGCACTTGTGTTGGTGCAGGAAACCACTTTTGCACTTGTATTAGTGTGGAAAAAACACTTTTTGCACTTGTGATAGTGTTGAAAAACGACTTTTCGCACTTGTGTTAGTGTTGAAAAACCACTTTTCGCACTTGTGTTAGTGTTGAAAAACCACTTTTCGCACTTGTGTTGGTGCAGGAAACCACTTTTGCACTTGTATTAGTGTGGAAAAACCACTTTCGCACTTGTGTTAGTGTTGAAAAACCACTTTTCACACCTGTGTTAGTGTTGAAAAACCACTTTTCGCACTTGTGTTGGTGCAGGACACCACTTTTGCACTTGTATTAGTGTGGAAAAAACACTTTTTGCACTTGTGATAGTGTTGAAAACCCACTTTTCGCACTTGCGTTAGTGTTGATAAACCACTTTTTGCACTTGTGTTAGTGTTGAAAAACCACTTTTCGCACTTGTGTTCGTGCAGGAAACCACTTTTGCACTTGTATTAGTGTGGAAAAAACACTTTTCGCACTTGTGATAGTGTTGAAAAACGACTTTTCGCGCTTGTGTTAGTGTTGAAAAACCACTTTTCGCACTTGTGTTGGTGTAGGAAACCACTTTTGCACTTGTATTAGTGTGGAAAAAACACTTTTTGCACTTGTGATAGTGTTGAAAAACCACTTTTCGCACTTGTGTTAGTGTTGAAAAAACACTTTTCGCACTTGTGTTAGTGTTGAAAAACCACTTTTCGCACTTGTGTTAGTGTTGAAATACCACTTTTCGCACTTGTGTTGGTGCAGGAAACCACTTTTGCACTTTTATTAGTGTGGAAAAAACACTTTTTGCACTTGTGATAGTGTTGAAAAACGACTTTTCGCACTTGTGTTAGTGTTGAAAAACCACTTTTCGCACTTGTGTTAGTGTTGAAAAACCACTTTTCGCACTTGTGTTAGTGTTGAAAAACCACTTTTCGCACTTGTGTTGGTGCAGGAAACCACTTTTGCACTTGTATTAGTGTGGAAAAAACACTTTCCGCACTTGTGATAGTGTTGAAAAACCACTTTTCGCACTTGTGTTAGTGTTGAAAAACCACTTTTCACACTTGTGTTGGTGCAGGAAACCACTTTTGCACTTGTATTAGTGTGGGAAAACCACTTTTTGCACTTGTGTTAGTGTTGAAAAACCACTTTTCGCACTTGTGTTAGTGTTGAAAAACCACTTTTCGCACTTGTGTTAGTGTTGAAAAACCACTTTGCGCACTTGTGTTGGTGCAGGAAACCACTTTTGCACTTGTATTAGTGTGGAAAAAACACTTTTCGCACTTGTGTTAGTGTTGAAAAACCACTTTTCGCACTTGTGTTAGTGTTGAAAAACAACTTTTCGCACTTGTGTTAGTGTTGAAAAACCACTTTTCGCACTTGTGTTGGTGCAGGAAACCACTTTTGCACTTGTATTAGTGTGGAAAAAACACTTTCCGCACTTGTGATAGTGTTGAAAAACCACTTTTCGCACTTGTGTTAGTGTTGAAAAACCACTTTTCACACTTGTGTTGGTGCAGGAAACCACTTTTGCACTTGTATTAGTGTGGGAAAACCACTTTTTGCACTTGTGTTAGTGTTGAAAAACCACTTTTCGCACTTGTGTTAGTGTTGAAAAACCACTTTTCGCACTTGTGTTAGTGTTGAAAAACCACTTTGCGCACTTGTGTTGGTGCAGGAAACCACTTTTGCACTTGTATTAGTGTGGAAAAAACACTTTTCGCACTTGTGTTAGTGTTGAAAAACCACTTTTCGCACTTGTGTTAGTGTTGAAGAACCACTTTTCGCACTTGTGTTGGTGCAGGAAACCACTTTTGCACTTGTATTAGTGTGGAAAAAACACTTTTTGCACTTGTGATAGTGTTTAAAAACCACTTTTCGCACTTGTGTTAGTGTTGAAAAACCACTTTTCACACTTGTGTTGGTGCAGGAAACCACTTTTGCACTTGTATTAGTGTGGAAAAACCACTTTCGCACCTGTGTTAGTGTTGAAAAACCACTTTTCACACTTGTGTTAGTGTTGAAAAACCACTTTTCGCACTTGTGTTGGTGCAGGAAACCACTTTTGCACTTTTATTAGTGTGGAAAAAACACTTTTTGCACTTGTGATAGTGTTGAAAAACGACTTTTCGCACTTGTGTTAGTGTTGAAAAACCACTTTTCGCACTTGTGTTAGTGTTGAAAAACCACTTTTCGCCCTTGTGTTAGTGTTGAAAAACCACTTTTCGCACTTGTGTTGGTGCAGGAAACCACTTTTGCACTTGTATTAGTGTGGAAAAAACACTTTCCGCACTTGTGATAGTGTTGAAAAACCACTTTTCGCACTTGTGTTAGTGTTGAAAAACCACTTTTCACACTTGTGTTGGTGCAGGAAACCACTTTTGCACTTGTATTAGTGTGGGAAAACCACTTTTTGCACTTGTGTTAGTGTTGAAAAACCACTTTTCGCACTTGTGTTAGTGTTGAAAAACCACTTTTCGCACTTGTGTTAGTGTTGAAAAACCACTTTGCGCACTTGTGTTGGTGCAGGAAACCACTTTTGCACTTGTATTAGTGTGGAAAAAACACTTTTCGCACTTGTGTTAGTGTTGAAAAACCACTTTTCGCACTTGTGTTAGTGTTGAAAAACAACTTTTCGCACTTGTGTTAGTGTTGAAAAACCACTTTTCGCACTTGTGTTGGTGCAGGAAACCACTTTTGCACTTGTATTAGTGTGGAAAAAACACTTTCCGCACTTGTGATAGTGTTGAAAAACCACTTTTCGCACTTGTGTTAGTGTTGAAAAACCACTTTTCACACTTGTGTTGGTGCAGGAAACCACTTTTGCACTTGTATTAGTGTGGGAAAACCACTTTTTGCACTTGTGTTAGTGTTGAAAAACCACTTTTCGCACTTGTGTTAGTGTTGAAAAACCACTTTTCGCACTTGTGTTAGTGTTGAAAAACCACTTTGCGCACTTGTGTTGGTGCAGGAAACCACTTTTGCACTTGTATTAGTGTGGAAAAAACACTTTTCGCACTTGTGTTAGTGTTGAAAAACCACTTTTCGCACTTGTGTTAGTGTTGAAGAACCACTTTTCGCACTTGTGTTGGTGCAGGAAACCACTTTTGCACTTGTATTAGTGTGGAAAAAACACTTTTTGCACTTGTGATAGTGTTTAAAAACCACTTTTCGCACTTGTGTTAGTGTTGAAAAACCACTTTTCACACTTGTGTTGGTGCAGGAAACCACTTTTGCACTTGTATTAGTGTGGAAAAACCACTTTCGCACCTGTGTTAGTGTTGAAAAACCACTTTTCACACTTGTGTTAGTGTTGAAAAACCACTTTTCGCACTTGTGTTGGTGCAGGAAACCACTTTTGCACTTGTATTAGTGCGGAAAAAACACTTTTTGCACTTGTGATAGTGTTGAAAAACCACTTTTCGCACTTGTGTTAGTGTTGAAATACCACTTTTCGCACTTGTGTTGGTGCAGGAAACCACTTTTGCACTTGTATTAGTGTGGAAAAACCTCTTTTCGCACTTGTGTTAGTGTTGAAAAACCACTTTTCACACCTGTGTTAGTGTTGAAAAACCACTTTTCGCACTTGTGTTGGTGCAGGACACCACTTTTGCACTTGTATTAGTGTGGAAAAAACACTTTTTGCACTTGTGATAGTGTTGAAAACCCACTTTTCGCACTTGTGTTAGTGTTGAAAACCACTTTTCGCACTTGTGTTAGTGTTGAAAAACCACTTTTCGCACTTGTGTTCGTGCAGGAAACCACTTTTGCACTTGTATTAGTGTGGAAAAAACACTTTTCGCACTTGTGATAGTGTTGAAAAACCACTTTTCGCGCTTGTGTTAGTGTTGAAAAACCACTTTTCGCACTTGTGTTAGTGTTGAAAAACCACTTTTCGCACTTGTGTTGGTGTAGGAAACCACTTTTGCACTTGTATTAGTGTGGAAAAAACACTTTTTGCACTTGTGATAGTGTTGAAAAACCACTTTTCGCACTTGTGTTAGTGTTGAAAAACCACTTTTCGCACTTGTGTTAGTGTTGAAAGACCACTTTTCGCACTTGTGTTGGTGCAGAAAACCACTTTTGCACTTGTATTAGTGTGGAAAAAACACTTTTCGCACTTGTGATAGTGTTGAAAACCACTTTTCGCACTTGTGTTAGTGTTGAAAAACCACTTTTCGCACTTGTGTTGGTGCAGGAAACCACTTTTGCACTTGTATTAGTGTGGAAAAACCACTTTTCGCACTTGTGTTAGTGTTGAAAAACCACTTTTCGCACTTGTGTTAGTGTTGAAAAACCACTTTTCGCACTTGTGTTAGTGTTGAAAAACCACTTTTCGCACTTGTGTTGGTGCAGGAAACCACTTTTGCACTTGTATTAGTGTGGAAAAAACACTTTTCGCACTTGCGTTAGTGTTGAAAAACCACTTTTCGCACTTGTGTTAGTGTTGAAAAACCACTTTTCGCACTTGTGTTGGTGCAGGAAACCACTTTTGCACTTGTATTAGTGTGGAAAAACCACTTTTCGCACTTGTGTTAGTGTTGAAAAACCACTTTTCGCACTTGTGTTAGTTTTAAAAACCACTTTTCGCACTTGTGTTAGTGTTGAAAAACCACTTTTCGCAGTTGTGTTGGTGCAGGAAACCACTTTTGCACTTGTATTAGTGTGGAAAAAACACTTTTCGCACTTGTGTTAGTGTTGAAAAACCACTTTTCGCACTTGTGTTAGTGTTGAAGAACCACTTTTCGCACTTGTGTTGGTGCAGGAAACCACTTTTGCACTTGTATTAGTGTGGAAAAAACACTTTTTGCACTTGTGATAGTGTTTAAAAACCACTTTTCGCACTTGTGTTAGTGTTGAAAAACCACTTTTCACACTTGTGTTGGTGCAGGAAACCACTTTTGCACTTGTATTAGTGTGGAAAAACCACTTTCGCACCTGTGTTAGTGTTGAAAAACCACTTTTCGCACTTGTGTTAGTGTTGAAAAACCACTTTTCGCACTTGTGTTGGTGCAGGAAACCACTTTTGCACTTGTATTAGTGCGGAAAAAACACTTTTTGCACTTGTGATAGTGTTGAAAAACCACTTTTCGCACTTGTGTTAGTGTTGAAATACCACTTTTCGCACTTGTGTTGGTGCAGGAAACCACTTTTGCACTTGTATTAGTGTGGAAAAACCTCTTTTCGCACTTGTGTTAGTGTTGAAAAACCACTTTTCACACCTGTGTTAGTGTTGAAAAACCACTTTTCGCACTTGTGTTGGTGCAGGACACCACTTTTGCACTTGTATTAGTGTGGAAAAAACACTTTTTGCACTTGTGATAGTGTTGAAAACCCACTTTTCGCACTTGTGTTAGTGTTGAAAAACCACTTTTCGCACTTGTGTTAGTGTTGAAAAACCACTTTTCGCACTTGTGTTTGTGCAGGAAACCACTTTTGCACTTGTATTAGTGTGGAAAAAACACTTTTCGCACTTGTGATAGTGTTGAAAAACCACTTTTCGCACTTGTGTTAGTGTTGAAAAACCACTTTTCGCACTTGTGTTGGTGTAGGAAACCACTTTTGCACTTGTATTAGTGTGGAAAAAACACTTTTTGCACTTGTGATAGTGTTGAAAAACCACTTTTCGCACTTGTGTTAGTGTTGAAAAACCACTTTTCGCACTTGTGTTAGTGTTGAAAAACCACTTTTCGCACTTGTGTTGGTGCAGAAAACCACTTTTGCACTTGTATTAGTGTGGAAAAAACACTTTTCGCACTTGTGATAGTGTTGAAAAACCACTTTTCGCACTTGTGTTAGTGTTGAAAAACCACTTTTCGCACTTGTGTTGGTGCAGGAAACCACTTTTGCACTTGTATTAGTGTGGAAAAACCACTTTTCGCACTTGTGTTAGTGTTGAAAAACCACTTTTCGCACTTGTGTTGGTGTAGGAAACCACTTTTGCACTTGTATTAGTGTGGAAAAAACACTTTTTGCACTTGTGATAGTGTTGAAAAACCACTTTTCGCACTTGTGTTAGTGTTGAAAAAACACTTTTCGCACTTGTGTTAGTGTTGAAAAACCACTTTTCGCACTTGTGTTAGTGTTGAAATACCACTTTTCGCACTTGTGTTGGTGCAGGAAACCACTTTTGCACTTTTATTAGTGTGGAAAAAACACTTTTTGCACTTGTGATAGTGTTGAAAAACGACTTTTCGCACTTGTGTTAGTGTTGAAAAACCACTTTTCGCACTTGTGTTAGTGTTGAAAAACCACTTTTCGCACTTGTGTTAGTGTTGAAAAACCACTTTTCGCACTTGTGTTGGTGCAGGAAACCACTTTTGCACTTGTATTAGTGTGGAAAAAACACTTTCCGCACTTGTGATAGTGTTGAAAAACCACTTTTCGCACTTGTGTTAGTGTTGAAAAACCACTTTTCACACTTGTGTTGGTGCAGGAAACCACTTTTGCACTTGTATTAGTGTGGGAAAACCACTTTTTGCACTTGTGTTAGTGTTGAAAAACCACTTTTCGCACTTGTGTTAGTGTTGAAAAACCACTTTTCGCAGTTGTGTTGGTGCAGGAAACCACTTTTGCACTTGTATTAGTGTGGAAAAAACACTTTTCGCACTTGTGTTAGTGTTGAAAAACCACTTTTCGCACTTGTGTTAGTGTTGAAGAACCACTTTTCGCACTTGTGTTGGTGCAGGAAACCACTTTTGCACTTGTATTAGTGTGGAAAAAACACTTTTTGCACTTGTGATAGTGTTTAAAAACCACTTTTCGCACTTGTGTTAGTGTTGAAAAACCACTTTTCACACTTGTGTTGGTGCAGGAAACCACTTTTGCACTTGTATTAGTGTGGAAAAACCACTTTCGCACCTGTGTTAGTGTTGAAAAACCACTTTTCGCACTTGTGTTAGTGTTGAAAAACCACTTTTCGCACTTGTGTTGGTGCAGGAAACCACTTTTGCACTTGTATTAGTGCGGAAAAAACACTTTTTGCACTTGTGATAGTGTTGAAAAACCACTTTTCGCACTTGTGTTAGTGTTGAAATACCACTTTTCGCACTTGTGTTGGTGCAGGAAACCACTTTTGCACTTGTATTAGTGTGGAAAAACCTCTTTTCGCACTTGTGTTAGTGTTGAAAAACCACTTTTCACACCTGTGTTAGTGTTGAAAAACCACTTTTCGCACTTGTGTTGGTGCAGGACACCACTTTTGCACTTGTATTAGTGTGGAAAAAACACTTTTTGCACTTGTGATAGTGTTGAAAACCCACTTTTCGCACTTGTGTTAGTGTTGAAAAACCACTTTTCGCACTTGTGTTAGTGTTGAAAAACCACTTTTCGCACTTGTGTTTGTGCAGGAAACCACTTTTGCACTTGTATTAGTGTGGAAAAAACACTTTTCGCACTTGTGATAGTGTTGAAAAACCACTTTTCGCACTTGTGTTAGTGTTGAAAAACCACTTTTCGCACTTGTGTTGGTGTAGGAAACCACTTTTGCACTTGTATTAGTGTGGAAAAAACACTTTTTGCACTTGTGATAGTGTTGAAAAACCACTTTTCGCACTTGTGTTAGTGTTGAAAAACCACTTTTCGCACTTGTGTTAGTGTTGAAAAACCACTTTTCGCACTTGTGTTGGTGCAGAAAACCACTTTTGCACTTGTATTAGTGTGGAAAAAACACTTTTCGCACTTGTGATAGTGTTGAAAAACCACTTTTCGCACTTGTGTTAGTGTTGAAAAACCACTTTTCGCACTTGTGTTGGTGCAGGAAACCACTTTTGCACTTGTATTAGTGTGGAAAAACCACTTTTCGCACTTGTGTTAGTGTTGAAAAACCACTTTTCGCACTTGTGTTAGTGTTGAAAAACCACTTTTCGCACTTGTGTTAGTGTTGAAAAACCACTTTTCGCACTTGTGTTGGTGCAGGAAACCACTTTTGCACTTGTATTAGTGTGGAAAAAACACTTTTCGCACTTGCGTTAGTGTTGAAAAACCACTTTTCGCACTTGTGTTAGTGTTGAAAAACCACTTTTCGCACTTGTGCTGGTGCAGGAAACCACTTTTGCACTTGTATTAGTGTGGAAAAACCACTTTTCGCACTTGTGTTAGTGTTGAAAAACCACTTTTCGCACTTGTGTTAGTGTTGAAAAACCACTTTTCGCACTTGTGTTAGTGTTGAAAAACCACTTTTCGCAGTTGTGTTGGTGCAGGAAACCACTTTTGCACTTGTATTAGTGTGGAAAAAACACTTTTCGCACTTGTGTTAGTGTTGAAGAACCACTTTTCGCACTTGTGTTAGTGTTGAAAAACCACTTTTCGCACTTGTGTTGGTGCAGGAAACCACTTTTGCACTTGTATTAATGTGGAAAAAACACTTTTTGCACTTGTGATAGTGTTGAAAAACCACTTTTCGCACTTGTGTTAGTGTTGAAATACCACTTTTCGCACTTGTGTTGGTGCAGGAAACCACTTTTGCACTTTTATTAGTGTGGAAAAAACACTTTTTGCACTTGTGATAGTGTTGAAAAACGACTTTTCGCACTTGTGTTAGTGTTGAAAAACCACTTTTCGCACTTGTGTTAGTGTTGAAAAACCACTTTTCGCACTTGTGTTAGTGTTGAAAAACCACTTTTCACACTTGTGTTGGTGCAGGAAACCACTTTTGCACTTGTATTAGTGTGGAAAAAACACTTTCCGCACTTGTGATAGTGTTGAAAAACCACTTTTCGCACTTGTGTTAGTGTTGAAAAACCACTTTTCACACTTGTGTTGGTGCAGGAAACCACTTTTGCACTTGTATTAGTGTGGGAAAACCACTTTTTGCACTTGTGTTAGTGTTGAAAAACCACTTTTCGCACTTGTGTTAGTGTTGAAAAACCACTTTTCGCACTTGTGTTAGTGTTGAAAAACCACTTTGCGCACTTGTGTTGGTGCAGGAAACCACTTTTGCACTTGTATTAGTGTGGAAAAAACACTTTTCGCACTTGTGTTAGTGTTGAAAAACCACTTTTCGCACTTGTGTTAGTGTTGAAAAACAACTTTTCGCACTTGTGTTAGTGTTGAAAAACCACTTTTCGCACTTGTGTTGGTGCAGGAAACCACTTTTGCACTTGTATTAGTGTGGAAAAAACACTTTCCGCACTTGTGATAGTGTTGAAAAACCACTTTTCGCACTTGTGTTAGTGTTGAAAAACCACTTTTCACACTTGTGTTGGTGCAGGAAACCACTTTTGCACTTGTATTAGTGTGGGAAAACCACTTTTTGCACTTGTGTTAGTGTTGAAAAACCACTTTTCGCACTTGTGTTAGTGTTGAAAAACCACTTTTCGCACTTGTGTTAGTGTTGAAAAACCACTTTGCGCACTTGTGTTGGTGCAGGAAACCACTTTTGCACTTGTATTAGTGTGGAAAAAACACTTTTCGCACTTGTGTTAGTGTTGAAAAACCACTTTTCGCACTTGTGTTAGTGTTGAAGAACCACTTTTCGCACTTGTGTTGGTGCAGGAAACCACTTTTGCACTTGTATTAGTGTGGAAAAAACACTTTTTGCACTTGTGATAGTGTTTAAAAACCACTTTTCGCACTTGTGTTAGTGTTGAAAAACCACTTCTCACACTTGTGTTGGTGCAGGAAACCACTTTTGCACTTGTATTAGTGTGGAAAAACCACTTTCGCACCTGTGTTAGTGTTGAAAAACCACTTTTCGCACTTGTGTTAGTGTTGAAAAACCACTTTTCGCACTTGTGTTGGTGCAGGAAACCACTTTTGCACTTGTATTAGTGCGGAAAAAACACTTTTTGCACTTGTGATAGTGTTGAAAAACCACTTTTCGCACTTGTGTTAGTGTTGAAAAACCACTTTTCGCACTTGTGTTGGTGCAGGAAACCACTTTTGCACTTGTATTAGTGTGGAAAAAACACTTTTTGCACTTGTGATAGTGTTGAAAAACCACTTTTCGCAGTTGTGTTAGTGTTGAAAAACCACTTTTCGCACTTGTGTTAGTGTTGAAAAACCACTTTTCGCACTTGTGTTGGTGCAGGAAACCACTTTTGCACTTGTATTAGTGTGGAAAAAACACTTTCCGCACTTGTGATAGTGTTGAAAAACCACTTTTCGCACTTGTGTTAGTGTTGAAAAACCACTTTTCACACTTGTGTTGGTGCAGGAAACCACTTTTGCACTTGTATTAGTGTGGGAAAACCACTTTTTGCACTTGTGTTAGTGTTGAAAAACCACTTTTCGCACTTGTGTTAGTGTTGAAAAACCACTTTTCGCACTTGTGTTAGTGTTGAAAAACCACTTTGCGCACTTGTGTTGGTGCAGGAAACCACTTTTGCACTTGTATTAGTGTGGAAAAAACACTTTTCGCACTTGTGTTAGTGTTGAAAAAACACTTTTCGCACTTGTGTTAGTGTTGAAGAACCACTTTTCGCACTTGTGTTGGTGCAGGAAACCACTTTTGCACTTGTATTAGTGTGGAAAAAACACTTTTTGCACTTGTGATAGTGTTTAAAAACCACTTTTCGCACTTTTGTTAGTGTTGAAAAACCACTTTTCACACTTGTGTTGGTGCAGGAAACCACTTTTGCACTTGTATTAGTGTGGAAAACCACTTTCGCACTTGTGTTAGTGTTGAAAAACCACTTTTCGCACCTGTGTTAGTGTTGAAAAACCACTTTTCGCACTTGTGTTGGTGCAGGAAACCACTTTTGCACTTGTATTAGTGTGGAAAAAACACTTTTTGCACTTGTGATAGTGTTGAAAAACCACTTTTCGCACTTGTGTTAGTGTTGAAAAACCACTTTTCGCACTTGTGTTAGTGTTGAAAAACCACTTTTCGCACTTGTGTTCATGCAGGAAACCACTTTTGCACTTGTATTAGTGTGGAAAACACTTTTCGCACTTGTGATAGTTTTGAAAAACCACTTTTCGCACTTGTGTTAGTGTTGAAAAACCACTTTTCGCACTTGTGTTGGTGCAGGAAACCACTTTTGTACTTGTATTAGTGTGGCAAAACCACTTTTCGCACTTGTGTTAGTGTTGAAAAACCACTTTTCGCACTTGTGTTAGTGTTGAAAAACCACTTTTTGCACTTGTGTTGGTGCAGGAAACCACTTTTGCACTTGTATTAGTGTGGAAAAACACTTTTCGCACTTGTGTTAGTGTTGAAAAACCACTTTTCGCACT
Source organism: Myxine glutinosa (assembly GCF_964187855.1). Classification (NCBI taxonomy): domain Eukaryota; kingdom Metazoa; phylum Chordata; class Myxini; order Myxiniformes; family Myxinidae; genus Myxine; species Myxine glutinosa. Next base: position 20,323 of record NW_027617441.1, read on the forward strand.
TGTGTTAGTGTTGAAAAACCACTTTTCGCACTTGTGTTGGTGCAGGAAACCACTTTTGCACTTGTATTAGTGTGGAAAAAACCCTTTTTGCACTTGTGATAGTGTTGAAAAACCACTTTTCGCACTTGTGTTAGTGTTGAAAAACCACTTTTCACACTTGTGTTGGTGCAGGAAACCACTTTTGCACTTGTATTAGTGTGGAAAAACCACTTTTCGCACTTGTGTTAGTGTTGAAAAACCACTTTTCGCACTTGTGTTAGTTTTGAAAAACCACTTTTCGCACTTGTGTTAGTGTTGAAAAACCACTTTTCGCAGTTGTGTTGGTGCAGGAAACCACTTTTGCACTTGTATTAGTGTGGAAAAAACACTTTTCGCACTTGTGTTAGTGTTGAAGAACCACTTTTCGCACTTGTGTTAGTGTTGAAAAACCACTTTTCGCACTTGTGTTGGTTCAGGAAACCACTTTTGCACTTGTATTAGTGTGGAAAAAACACTTTTTGCACTTGTGATAGTGTTGAAAAACCACTTTTCGCACTTGTGTTAGTGTTGAAATACCACTTTTCGCACTTGTGTTGGTGCAGGAAACCACTTTTGCACTTGTATTAGTGTGGAAAAAACACTTTTTGCACTTGTGATAGTGTTGAAAAACGACTTTTCGCACTTGTGTTAGTGTTGAAAAACCACTTTTCGCACTTGTGTTAGTGTTGAAAAACCACTTTTCGCACTTGTGTTGGTGCAGGAAACCACTTTTGCACTTGTATTAGTGTGGAAAAACCACTTTCGCACTTGTGTTAGTGTTGAAAAACCACTTTTCACACCTGTGTTAGTGTTGAAAAACCACTTTTCGCACTTGTGTTGGTGCAGGACACCACTTTTGCACTTGTATTAGTGTGGAAAAAACACTTTTTGCACTTGTGATAGTGTTGAAAACCCACTTTTCGCACTTGCGTTAGTGTTGATAAACCACTTTTTGCACTTGTGTTAGTGTTGAAAAACCACTTTTCGCACTTGTGTTCGTGCAGGAAACCACTTTTGCACTTGTATTAGTGTGGAAAAAACACTTTTCGCACTTGTGATAGTGTTGAAAAACCACTTTTCGCGCTTGTGTTAGTGTTGAAAAACCACTTTTCGCACTTGTGTTGGTGTAGGAAACCACTTTTGCACTTGTATTAGTGTGGAAAAAACACTTTTTGCACTTGTGATAGTGTTGAAAAACCACTTTTCGCACTTGTGTTAGTGTTGAAAAAACACTTTTCGCACTTGTGTTAGTGTTAAAAAACCACTTTTCGCACTTGTGTTAGTGTTGAAATACCACTTTTCGCACTTGTGTTGGTGCAGGAAACCACTTTTGCACTTTTATTAGTGTGGAAAAAACACTTTTTGCACTTGTGATAGTGTTGAAAAACGACTTTTCGCACTTGTGTTAGTGTTGAAAAACCACTTTTCGCACTTGTGTTAGTGTTGAAAAACCACTTTTCGCACTTGTGTTAGTGTTGAAAAACCACTTTTCGCACTTGTGTTGGTGCAGGAAACCACTTTTGCACTTGTATTAGTGTGGAAAAAACACTTTCCGCACTTGTGATAGTGTTGAAAAACCACTTTTCGCACTTGTGTTAGTGTTGAAAAACCACTTTTCACACTTGTGTTGGTGCAGGAAACCACTTTTGCACTTGTATTAGTGTGGGAAAACCACTTTTTGCACTTGTGTTAGTGTTGAAAAACCACTTTTCGCACTTGTGTTAGTGTTGAAAAACCACTTTTCGCACTTGTGTTAGTGTTGAAAAACCACTTTGCGCACTTGTGTTGGTGCAGGAAACCACTTTTGCACTTGTATTAGTGTGGAAAAAACACTTTTCGCACTTGTGTTAGTGTTGAAAAACCACTTTTCGCACTTGTGTTAGTGTTGAAAAACAACTTTTCGCACTTGTGTTAGTGTTGAAAAACCACTTTTCGCACTTGTGTTGGTGCAGGAAACCACTTTTGCACTTGTATTAGTGTGGAAAAAACACTTTCCGCACTTGTGATAGTGTTGAAAAACCACTTTTCGCACTTGTGTTAGTGTTGAAAAACCACTTTTCACACTTGTGTTGGTGCAGGAAACCACTTTTGCACTTGTATTAGTGTGGGAAAACCACTTTTTGCACTTGTGTTAGTGTTGAAAAACCACTTTTCGCACTTGTGTTAGTGTTGAAAAACCACTTTTCGCACTTGTGTTAGTGTTGAAAAACCACTTTGCGCACTTGTGTTGGTGCAGGAAACCACTTTTGCACTTGTATTAGTGTGGAAAAAACACTTTTCGCACTTGTGTTAGTGTTGAAAAACCACTTTTCGCACTTGTGTTAGTGTTGAAGAACCACTTTTCGCACTTGTGTTGGTGCAGGAAACCACTTTTGCACTTGTATTAGTGTGGAAAAAACACTTTTTGCACTTGTGATAGTGTTTAAAAACCACTTTTCGCACTTGTGTTAGTGTTGAAAAACCACTTTTCACACTTGTGTTGGTGCAGGAAACCACTTTTGCACTTGTATTAGTGTGGAAAAACCACTTTCGCACCTGTGTTAGTGTTGAAAAACCACTTTTCACACTTGTGTTAGTGTTGAAAAACCACTTTTCGCACTTGTGTTGGTGCAGGAAACCACTTTTGCACTTTTATTAGTGTGGAAAAAACACTTTTTGCACTTGTGATAGTGTTGAAAAACGACTTTTCGCACTTGTGTTAGTGTTGAAAAACCACTTTTCGCACTTGTGTTAGTGTTGAAAAACCACTTTTCGCACTTGTGTTAGTGTTGAAAAACCACTTTTCGCACTTGTGTTGGTGCAGGAAACCACTTTTGCACTTGTATTAGTGTGGAAAAAACACTTTCCGCACTTGTGATAGTGTTGAAAAACCACTTTTCGCACTTGTGTTAGTGTTGAAAAACCACTTTTCACACTTGTGTTGGTGCAGGAAACCACTTTTGCACTTGTATTAGTGTGGGAAAACCACTTTTTGCACTTGTGTTAGTGTTGAAAAACCACTTTTCGCACTTGTGTTAGTGTTGAAAAACCACTTTTCGCACTTGTGTTAGTGTTGAAAAACCACTTTGCGCACTTGTGTTGGTGCAGGAAACCACTTTTGCACTTGTATTAGTGTGGAAAAAACACTTTTCGCACTTGTGTTAGTGTTGAAAAACCACTTTTCGCACTTGTGTTAGTGTTGAAAAACAACTTTTCGCACTTGTGTTAGTGTTGAAAAACCACTTTTCGCACTTGTGTTGGTGCAGGAAACCACTTTTGCACTTGTATTAGTGTGGAAAAAACACTTTCCGCACTTGTGATAGTGTTGAAAAACCACTTTTCGCACTTGTGTTAGTGTTGAAAAACCACTTTTAACACTTGTGTTGGTGCAGGAAACCACTTTTGCACTTGTATTAGTGTGGGAAAACCACTTTTTGCACTTGTGTTAGTGTTGAAAAACCACTTTTCGCACTTGTGTTAGTGTTGAAAAACCACTTTTCGCACTTGTGTTAGTGTTGAAAAACCACTTTGCGCACTTGTGTTGGTGCAGGAAACCACTTTTGCACTTGTATTAGTGTGGAAAAAACACTTTTCGCACTTGTGTTAGTGTTGAAAAACCACTTTTCGCACTTGTTTTAGTGTTGAAGAACCACTTTTCGCACTTGTGTTGGTGCAGGAAACCACTTTTGCACTTGTATTAGTGTGGAAAAAACACTTTTTGCACTTGTGATAGTGTTTAAAAACCACTTTTCGCACTTGTGTTAGTGTTGAAAAACCACTTTTCACACTTGTGTTGGTGCAGGAAACCACTTTTGCACTTGTATTAGTGTGGAAAAACCACTTTCGCACCTGTGTTAGTGTTGAAAAACCACTTTTCACACTTGTGTTAGTGTTGAAAAACCACTTTTCGCACTTGTGTTGGTGCAGGAAACCACTTTTGCACTTGTATTAGTGCGGAAAAAACACTTTTTGCACTTGTGATAGTGTTGAAAAACCACTTTTCGCACTTGTGTTAGTGTTGAAATACCACTTTTCGCACTTGTGTTGGTGCAGGAAACCACTTTTGCACTTGTATTAGTGTGGAAAAACCTCTTTTCGCACTTGTGTTAGTGTTGAAAAACCACTTTTCACACCTGTGTTAGTGTTGAAAAACCACTTTTCGCACTTGTGTTGGTGCAGGACACCACTTTTGCACTTGTATTAGTGTGGAAAAAACACTTTTTGCACTTGTGATAGTGTTGAAAACCCACTTTTCGCACTTGTGTTAGTGTTGAAAACCACTTTTCGCACTTGTGTTAGTGTTGAAAAACCACTTTTCGCACTTGTGTTCGTGCAGGAAACCACTTTTGCACTTGTATTAGTGTGGAAAAAACACTTTTCGCACTTGTGATAGTGTTGAAAAACCACTTTTCGCGCTTGTGTTAGTGTTGAAAAACCACTTTTCGCACTTGTGTTAGTGTTGAAAAACCACTTTTCGCACTTGTGTTGGTGTAGGAAACCACTTTTGCACTTGTATTAGTGTGGAAAAAACACTTTTTGCACTTGTGATAGTGTTGAAAAACCACTTTTCGCACTTGTGTTAGTGTTGAAAAACCACTTTTCGCACTTGTGTTAGTGTTGAAAGACCACTTTTCGCACTTGTGTTGGTGCAGAAAACCACTTTTGCACTTGTATTAGTGTGGAAAAAACACTTTTCGCACTTGTGATAGTGTTGAAAACCACTTTTCGCACTTGTGTTAGTGTTGAAAAACCACTTTTCGCACTTGTGTTGGTGCAGGAAACCACTTTTGCACTTGTATTAGTGTGGAAAAACCACTTTTCGCACTTGTGTTAGTGTTGAAAAACCACTTTTCGCACTTGTGTTAGTGTTGAAAAACCACTTTTCGCACTTGTGTTAGTGTTGAAAAACCACTTTTCGCACTTGTGTTGGTGCAGGAAACCACTTTTGCACTTGTATTAGTGTGGAAAAAACACTTTTCGCACTTGCGTTAGTGTTGAAAAACCACTTTTCGCACTTGTGTTAGTGTTGAAAAACCACTTTTCGCACTTGTGTTGGTGCAGGAAACCACTTTTGCACTTGTATTAGTGTGGAAAAACCACTTTTCGCACTTGTGTTAGTGTTGAAAAACCACTTTTCGCACTTGTGTTAGTTTTAAAAACCACTTTTCGCACTTGTGTTAGTGTTGAAAAACCACTTTTCGCAGTTGTGTTGGTGCAGGAAACCACTTTTGCACTTGTATTAGTGTGGAAAAAACACTTTTCGCACTTGTGTTAGTGTTGAAAAACCACTTTTCGCACTTGTGTTAGTGTTGAAGAACCACTTTTCGCACTTGTGTTGGTGCAGGAAACCACTTTTGCACTTGTATTAGTGTGGAAAAAACACTTTTTGCACTTGTGATAGTGTTTAAAAACCACTTTTCGCACTTGTGTTAGTGTTGAAAAACCACTTTTCACACTTGTGTTGGTGCAGGAAACCACTTTTGCACTTGTATTAGTGTGGAAAAACCACTTTCGCACCTGTGTTAGTGTTGAAAAACCACTTTTCGCACTTGTGTTAGTGTTGAAAAACCACTTTTCGCACTTGTGTTGGTGCAGGAAACCACTTTTGCACTTGTATTAGTGCGGAAAAAACACTTTTTGCACTTGTGATAGTGTTGAAAAACCACTTTTCGCACTTGTGTTAGTGTTGAAATACCACTTTTCGCACTTGTGTTGGTGCAGGAAACCACTTTTGCACTTGTATTAGTGTGGAAAAACCTCTTTTCGCACTTGTGTTAGTGTTGAAAAACCACTTTTCACACCTGTGTTAGTGTTGAAAAACCACTTTTCGCACTTGTGTTGGTGCAGGACACCACTTTTGCACTTGTATTAGTGTGGAAAAAACACTTTTTGCACTTGTGATAGTGTTGAAAACCCACTTTTCGCACTTGTGTTAGTGTTGAAAAACCACTTTTCGCACTTGTGTTAGTGTTGAAAAACCACTTTTCGCACTTGTGTTTGTGCAGGAAACCACTTTTGCACTTGTATTAGTGTGGAAAAAACACTTTTCGCACTTGTGATAGTGTTGAAAAACCACTTTTCGCACTTGTGTTAGTGTTGAAAAACCACTTTTCGCACTTGTGTTGGTGTAGGAAACCACTTTTGCACTTGTATTAGTGTGGAAAAAACACTTTTTGCACTTGTGATAGTGTTGAAAAACCACTTTTCGCACTTGTGTTAGTGTTGAAAAACCACTTTTCGCACTTGTGTTAGTGTTGAAAAACCACTTTTCGCACTTGTGTTGGTGCAGAAAACCACTTTTGCACTTGTATTAGTGTGGAAAAAACACTTTTCGCACTTGTGATAGTGTTGAAAAACCACTTTTCGCACTTGTGTTAGTGTTGAAAAACCACTTTTCGCACTTGTGTTGGTGCAGGAAACCACTTTTGCACTTGTATTAGTGTGGAAAAACCACTTTTCGCACTTGTGTTAGTGTTGAAAAACCACTTTTCGCACTTGTGTTGGTGTAGGAAACCACTTTTGCACTTGTATTAGTGTGGAAAAAACACTTTTTGCACTTGTGATAGTGTTGAAAAACCACTTTTCGCACTTGTGTTAGTGTTGAAAAAACACTTTTCGCACTTGTGTTAGTGTTGAAAAACCACTTTTCGCACTTGTGTTAGTGTTGAAATACCACTTTTCGCACTTGTGTTGGTGCAGGAAACCACTTTTGCACTTTTATTAGTGTGGAAAAAACACTTTTTGCACTTGTGATAGTGTTGAAAAACGACTTTTCGCACTTGTGTTAGTGTTGAAAAACCACTTTTCGCACTTGTGTTAGTGTTGAAAAACCACTTTTCGCACTTGTGTTAGTGTTGAAAAACCACTTTTCGCACTTGTGTTGGTGCAGGAAACCACTTTTGCACTTGTATTAGTGTGGAAAAAACACTTTCCGCACTTGTGATAGTGTTGAAAAACCACTTTTCGCACTTGTGTTAGTGTTGAAAAACCACTTTTCACACTTGTGTTGGTGCAGGAAACCACTTTTGCACTTGTATTAGTGTGGGAAAACCACTTTTTGCACTTGTGTTAGTGTTGAAAAACCACTTTTCGCACTTGTGTTAGTGTTGAAAAACCACTTTTCGCAGTTGTGTTGGTGCAGGAAACCACTTTTGCACTTGTATTAGTGTGGAAAAAACACTTTTCGCACTTGTGTTAGTGTTGAAAAACCACTTTTCGCACTTGTGTTAGTGTTGAAGAACCACTTTTCGCACTTGTGTTGGTGCAGGAAACCACTTTTGCACTTGTATTAGTGTGGAAAAAACACTTTTTGCACTTGTGATAGTGTTTAAAAACCACTTTTCGCACTTGTGTTAGTGTTGAAAAACCACTTTTCACACTTGTGTTGGTGCAGGAAACCACTTTTGCACTTGTATTAGTGTGGAAAAACCACTTTCGCACCTGTGTTAGTGTTGAAAAACCACTTTTCGCACTTGTGTTAGTGTTGAAAAACCACTTTTCGCACTTGTGTTGGTGCAGGAAACCACTTTTGCACTTGTATTAGTGCGGAAAAAACACTTTTTGCACTTGTGATAGTGTTGAAAAACCACTTTTCGCACTTGTGTTAGTGTTGAAATACCACTTTTCGCACTTGTGTTGGTGCAGGAAACCACTTTTGCACTTGTATTAGTGTGGAAAAACCTCTTTTCGCACTTGTGTTAGTGTTGAAAAACCACTTTTCACACCTGTGTTAGTGTTGAAAAACCACTTTTCGCACTTGTGTTGGTGCAGGACACCACTTTTGCACTTGTATTAGTGTGGAAAAAACACTTTTTGCACTTGTGATAGTGTTGAAAACCCACTTTTCGCACTTGTGTTAGTGTTGAAAAACCACTTTTCGCACTTGTGTTAGTGTTGAAAAACCACTTTTCGCACTTGTGTTTGTGCAGGAAACCACTTTTGCACTTGTATTAGTGTGGAAAAAACACTTTTCGCACTTGTGATAGTGTTGAAAAACCACTTTTCGCACTTGTGTTAGTGTTGAAAAACCACTTTTCGCACTTGTGTTGGTGTAGGAAACCACTTTTGCACTTGTATTAGTGTGGAAAAAACACTTTTTGCACTTGTGATAGTGTTGAAAAACCACTTTTCGCACTTGTGATAGTGTTGAAAAACCACTTTTCGCACTTGTGTTAGTGTTGAAAAACCACTTTTCGCACTTGTGTTGGTGCAGGAAACCACTTTTGCACTTGTATTAGTGTGGAAAAACCACTTTTCGCACTTGTGTTAGTGTTGAAAAACCACTTTTCGCACTTGTGTTAGTGTTGAAAAACCACTTTTCGCACTTGTGTTAGTGTTGAAAAACCACTTTTCGCACTTGTGTTGGTGCAGGAAACCACTTTTGCACTTGTATTAGTGTGGAAAAAACACTTTTCGCACTTGCGTTAGTGTTGAAAAACCACTTTTCGCACTTGTGTTAGTGTTGAAAAACCACTTTTCGCACTTGTGTTGGTGCAGGAAACCACTTTTGCACTTGTATTAGTGTGGAAAAACCACTTTTCGCACTTGTGTTAGTGTTGAAAAACCACTTTTCGCACTTGTGTTAGTGTTGAAAAACCACTTTTCGCACTTGTGTTAGTGTTGAAAAACCACTTTTCGCAGTTGTGTTGGTGCAGGAAACCACTTTTGCACTTGTATTAGTGTGGAAAAAACACTTTTCGCACTTGTGTTAGTGTTGAAGAACCACTTTTCGCACTTGTGTTAGTGTTGAAAAACCACTTTTCGCACTTGTGTTGGTGCAGGAAACCACTTTTGCACTTGTATTAATGTGGAAAAAACACTTTTTGCACTTGTGATAGTGTTGAAAAACCACTTTTCGCACTTGTGTTAGTGTTGAAATACCACTTTTCGCACTTGTGTTGGTGCAGGAAACCACTTTTGCACTTTTATTAGTGTGGAAAAAACACTTTTTGCACTTGTGATAGTGTTGAAAAACGACTTTTCGCACTTGTGTTAGTGTTGAAAAACCACTTTTCGCACTTGTGTTAGTGTTGAAAAACCACTTTTCGCACTTGTGTTAGTGTTGAAAAACCACTTTTCACACTTGTGTTGGTGCAGGAAACCACTTTTGCACTTGTATTAGTGTGGAAAAAACACTTTCCGCACTTGTGATAGTGTTGAAAAACCACTTTTCGCACTTGTGTTAGTGTTGAAAAACCACTTTTCACACTTGTGTTGGTGCAGGAAACCACTTTTGCACTTGTATTAGTGTGGGAAAACCACTTTTTGCACTTGTGTTAGTGTTGAAAAACCACTTTTCGCACTTGTGTTAGTGTTGAAAAACCACTTTTCGCACTTGTGTTAGTGTTGAAAAACCACTTTGCGCACTTGTGTTGGTGCAGGAAACCACTTTTGCACTTGTATTAGTGTGGAAAAAACACTTTTCGCACTTGTGTTAGTGTTGAAAAACCACTTTTCGCACTTGTGTTAGTGTTGAAAAACAACTTTTCGCACTTGTGTTAGTGTTGAAAAACCACTTTTCGCACTTGTGTTGGTGCAGGAAACCACTTTTGCACTTGTATTAGTGTGGAAAAAACACTTTCCGCACTTGTGATAGTGTTGAAAAACCACTTTTCGCACTTGTGTTAGTGTTGAAAAACCACTTTTCACACTTGTGTTGGTGCAGGAAACCACTTTTGCACTTGTATTAGTGTGGGAAAACCACTTTTTGCACTTGTGTTAGTGTTGAAAAACCACTTTTCGCACTTGTGTTAGTGTTGAAAAACCACTTTTCGCACTTGTGTTAGTGTTGAAAAACCACTTTGCGCACTTGTGTTGGTGCAGGAAACCACTTTTGCACTTGTATTAGTGTGGAAAAAACACTTTTCGCACTTGTGTTAGTGTTGAAAAACCACTTTTCGCACTTGTGTTAGTGTTGAAGAACCACTTTTCGCACTTGTGTTGGTGCAGGAAACCACTTTTGCACTTGTATTAGTGTGGAAAAAACACTTTTTGCACTTGTGATAGTGTTTAAAAACCACTTTTCGCACTTGTGTTAGTGTTGAAAAACCACTTCTCACACTTGTGTTGGTGCAGGAAACCACTTTTGCACTTGTATTAGTGTGGAAAAACCACTTTCGCACCTGTGTTAGTGTTGAAAAACCACTTTTCGCACTTGTGTTAGTGTTGAAAAACCACTTTTCGCACTTGTGTTGGTGCAGGAAACCACTTTTGCACTTGTATTAGTGCGGAAAAAACACTTTTTGCACTTGTGATAGTGTTGAAAAACCACTTTTCGCACTTGTGTTAGTGTTGAAATACCACTTTTCGCACTTGTGTTGGTGCAGGAAACCACTTTTGCACTTGTATTAGTGTGGAAAAACCTCTTTTCGCACTTGTGTTAGTGTTGAAAAACCACTTTTCACACCTGTGTTAGTGTTGAAAAACCACTTTTCGCACTTGTGTTGGTGCAGGACACCACTTTTGCACTTGTATTAGTGTGGAAAAAACACTTTTTGCACTTGTGATAGTGTTGAAAACCCACTTTTCGCACTTGTGTTAGTGTTGAAAAACCACTTTTCGCACTTGTGTTAGTGTTGAAAAACCACTTTTCGCACTTGTGTTCGTGCAGGAAACCACTTTTGCACTTGTATTAGTGTGGAAAAAACACTTTTCGCACTTGTGATAGTGTTGAAAAACCACTTTTCGCGCTTGTGTTGGTGTTGAAAAACCACTTTTCGCACTTGTGTTAGTGTTGAAAAACCACTTTTCGCACTTGTGTTGGTGTAGGAAACCACTTTTGCACTTGTATTAGTGTGGAAAAAACACTTTTTGCACTTGTGATAGTGTTGAAAAACCACTTTTCGCACTTGTGTTAGTGTTGAAAAACCACTTTTCGCACTTGTGTTAGTGTTGAAAGACCACTTTTCGCACTTGTGTTGGTGCAGAAAACCACTTTTGCACTTGTATTAGTGTGGAAAAAACACTTTTCGCACTTGTGATAGTGTTGAAAACCACTTTTCGCCCTTGTGTTAGTGTTGAAAAACCACTTTTCGCACTTGTGTTGGTGCAGGAAACCACTTTTGCACTTGTATTAGTGTGGAAAAACCACTTTTCGCACTTGTGTTAGTGTTGAAAAACCACTTTTCGCACTTGTGTTAGTGTTGAAAAACCACTTTTCGCACTTGTGTTAGTGTTGAAAAACCACTTTTCGCACTTGTGTTGGTGCAGGAAACCACTTTTGCACTTGTATTAGTGTGGAAAAAACACTTTTCGCACTTGCGTTAGTGTTGAAAAACCACTTTTCGCACTTGTGTTAGTGTTGAAAAACCACTTTTCGCACTTGTGTTGGTGCAGGAAACCACTTTTGCACTTGTATTAGTGTGGAAAAACCACTTTTTGCACTTGTGTTAGTGTTGAAAAACCACTTTTCGCACTTGTGTTAGTTTTGAAAAACCACTTTTCGCACTTGTGTTAGTGTTGAAAAACCACTTTTCGCAGTTGTGTTGGTGCAGGAAACCACTTTTGCACTTGTATTAGTGTGGAAAAAACACTTTTCGCACTTGTGTTAGTGTTGAAGAACCACTTTTCGCACTTGTGTTAGTGTTGAAAAACCACTTTTCGCACTTGTGTTGGTTCAGGAAACCACTTTTGCACTTGTATTAGTGTGGAAAAAACACTTTTTGCACTTGTGATAGTGTTGAAAAACCACTTTTCGCACTTGTGTTAGTGTTGAAATACCACTTTTCGCACTTGTGTTGGTGCAGGAAACCACTTTTGCACTTGTATTAGTGTGGAAAAAACACTTTTTGCACTTGTGATAGTGTTGAAAAACGACTTTTCGCACTTGTGTTAGTGTTGAAAAACCACTTTTCGCACTTGTGTTAGTGTTGAAAAACCACTTTTCGCACTTGTGTTGGTGCAGGAAACCACTTTTGCACTTGTATTAGTGTGGAAAAACCACTTTCGCACTTGTGTTAGTGTTGAAAAACCACTTTTCACACCTGTGTTAGTGTTGAAAAACCACTTTTCGCACTTGTGTTGGTGCAGGACACCACTTTTGCACTTGTATTAGTGTGGAAAAAACACTTTTTGCACTTGTGATAGTGTTGAAAACCCACTTTTCGCACTTGCGTTAGTGTTGAAAAACCACTTTTCGCACTTGTGTTAGTGTTGAAAAACCACTTTTCGCACTTGTGTTCGTGCAGGAAACCACTTTTGCACTTGTATTAGTGTGGAAAAAACACTTTTCGCACTTGTGATAGTGTTGAAAAACCACTTTTCGCGCTTGTGTTAGTGTTGAAAAACCACTTTTCGCACTTGTGTTGGTGTAGGAAACCACTTTTGCACTTGTATTAGTGTGGAAAAAACACTTTTTGCACTTGTGATAGTGTTGAAAAACCACTTTTCGCACTTGTGTTAGTGTTGAAAAAACACTTTTCGCACTTGTGTTAGTGTTGAAAAACCACTTTTCGCACTTGTGTTAGTGTTGAAATACCACTTTTCGCACTTGTGTTAGTGTTGAAAAACCACTTTTCGCACTTGTGTTAGTGTTGAAAAACCACTTTTCGCACTTGTGTTGGTGCAGGAAACCACTTTTGCACTTGTATTAGTGTGGAAAAAACACTTTTTGCACTTGTGATAGTGTTTAAAAACCACTTTTCGCACTTGTGTTAGTGTTGAAAAACCACTTTTCACACTTGTGTTGGTGCAGGAAACCACTTTTGCACTTGTATTAGTGTGGAAAAACCACTTTCGCACCTGTGTTAGTGTTGAAAAACCACTTTTCACACTTGTGTTAGTGTTGAAAAACCACTTTTCGCACTTGTGTTGGTGCAGGAAACCACTTTTGCACTTGTATTAGTGCGGAAAAAACACTTTTTGCACTTGTGATAGTGTTGAAAAACCACTTTTCGCACTTGTGTTAGTGTTGAAATACCACTTTTCGCACTTGTGTTGGTGCAGGAAACCACTTTTGCACTTGTATTAGTGTGGAAAAACCTCTTTTCGCACTTGTGATAGTGTTGAAAAACCACTTTTCGCACTTGTGTTGGTGCAGGACACCACTTTTGCACTTGTATTAGTGTGGAAAAAACACTTTTTGCACTTGTGATAGTGTTGAAAACCCACTTTTCGCACTTGTGTTAGTGTTGAAAAACCACTTTTCGCACTTGTGTTAGTGTTGAAAAACCACTTTTCGCACTTGTGTTTGTGCAGGAAACCACTTTTGCACTTGTATTAGTGTGGAAAAAACACTTTTCGCACTTGTGATAGTGTTGAAAAACCACTTTTCGCACTTGTGTTAGTGTTGAAAAACCACTTTTCGCACTTGTGTTGGTGTAGGAAACCACTTTTGCACTTGTATTAGTGTGGAAAAAACACTTTTTGCACTTGTGATAGTGTTGAAAAACCACTTTTCGCACTTGTGTTAGTGTTGAAAAACCACTTTTCGCACTTGTGTTAGTGTTGAAAAACCACTTTTCGCACTTGTGTTGGTGCAGAAAACCACTTTTGCACTTGTATTAGTGTGGAAAAAACACTTTTCGCACTTGTGATAGTGTTGAAAAACCACTTTTCGCACTTGTGTTAGTGTTGAAAAACCACTTTTCGCACTTGTGTTGGTGCAGGAAACCACTTTTGCACTTGTATTAGTGTGGAAAAACCACTTTTCGCACTTGTGTTAGTGTTGAAAAACCACTTTTCGCACTTGTGTTGGTGTAGGAAACCACTTTTGCACTTGTATTAGTGTGGAAAAAACACTTTTTGCACTTGTGATAGTGTTGAAAAACCACTTTTCGCACTTGTGTTAGTGTTGAAAAAACACTTTTCGCACTTGTGTTAGTGTTGAAAAACCACTTTTCGCACTTGTGTTAGTGTTGAAATACCACTTTTCGCACTTGTGTTGGTGCAGGAAACCACTTTTGCACTTTTATTATTGTGGAAAAAACACTTTTTGCACATGTGATAGTGTTGAAAAACGACTTTTCGCACTTGTGTTAGTGTTGAAAAACCACTTTTCGCACTTGTGTTAGTGTTGAAAAACCACTTTTCGCACTTGTGTTAGTGTTGAAAAACCACTTTTCGCACTTGTGTTGGTGCAGGAAACCACTTTTGCACTTGTATTAGTGTGGAAAAAACACTTTCCGCACTTGTGATAGTGTTGAAAAACCACTTTTCGCACTTGTGTTAGTGTTGAAAAACCACTTTTCACACTTGTGTTGGTGCAGGAAACCACTTTTGCACTTGTATTAGTGTGGGAAAACCACTTTTTGCACTTGTGTTAGTGTTGAAAAACCACTTTTCGCACTTGTGTTAGTGTTGAAAAACCACTTTTCGCAGTTGTGTTGGTGCAGGAAACCACTTTTGCACTTGTATTAGTGTGGAAAAAACACTTTTCGCACTTGTGTTAGTGTTGAAAAACCACTTTTCGCACTTGTGTTAGTGTTGAAGAACCACTTTTCGCACTTGTGTTGGTGCAGGAAACCACTTTTGCACTTGTATTAGTGTGGAAAAAACACTTTTTGCACTTGTGATAGTGTTTAAAAACCACTTTTCGCACTTGTGTTAGTGTTGAAAAACCACTTTTCACACTTGTGTTGGTGCAGGAAACCACTTTTGCACTTGTATTAGTGTGGAAAAACCACTTTCGCACCTGTGTTAGTGTTGAAAAACCACTTTTCGCACTTGTGTTAGTGTTGAAAAACCACTTTTCGCACTTGTGTTGGTGCAGGAAACCACTTTTGCACTTGTATTAGTGCGGAAAAAACACTTTTTGCACTTGTGATAGTGTTGAAAAACCACTTTTCGCACTTGTGTTAGTGTTGAAATACCACTTTTCGCACTTGTGTTGGTGCAGGAAACCACTTTTGCACTTGTATTAGTGTGGAAAAACCTCTTTTCGCACTTGTGTTAGTGTTGAAAAACCACTTTTCACACCTGTGTTAGTGTTGAAAAACCACTTTTCGCACTTGTGTTGGTGCAGGACACCACTTTTGCACTTGTATTAGTGTGGAAAAAACACTTTTTGCACTTGTGATAGTGTTGAAAACCCACTTTTCGCACTTGTGTTAGTGTTGAAAAACCACTTTTCGCACTTGTGTTAGTGTTGAAAAACCACTTTTCGCACTTGTGTTTGTGCAGGAAACCACTTTTGCACTTGTATTAGTGTGGAAAAAACACTTTTCGCACTTGTGATAGTGTTGAAAAACCACTTTTCGCACTTGTGTTAGTGTTGAAAAACCACTTTTCGCACTTGTGTTGGTGTAGGAAACCACTTTTGCACTTGTATTAGTGTGGAAAAAACACTTTTTGCACTTGTGATAGTGTTGAAAAACCACTTTTCGCACTTGTGTTAGTGTTGAAAAACCACTTTTCGCACTTGTGTTAGTGTTGAAAAACCACTTTTCGCACTTGTGTTGGTGCAGAAAACCACTTTTGCACTTGTATTAGTGTGGAAAAAACACTTTTCGCACTTGTGATAGTGTTGAAAAACCACTTTTCGCACTTGTGTTAGTGTTGAAAAACCACTTTTCGCACTTGTGTTGGTGCAGGAAACCACTTTTGCACTTGTATTAGTGTGGAAAAACCACTTTTCGCACTTGTGTTAGTGTTGAAAAACCACTTTTCGCACTTGTGTTAGTGTTGAAAAACCACTTTTCGCACTTGTGTTAGTGTTGAAAAACCACTTTTCGCACTTGTGTTGGTGCAGGAAACCACTTTTGCACTTGTATTAGTGTGGAAAAAACACTTTTCGCACTTGCGTTAGTGTTGAAAAACCACTTTTCGCACTTGTGTTAGTGTTGAAAAACCACTTTTCGCACTTGTGTTGGTGCAGGAAACCACTTTTGCACTTGTATTAGTGTGGAAAAACCACTTTTCGCACTTGTGTTAGTGTTGAAAAACCACTTTTCGCACTTGTGTTAGTGTTGAAAAACCACTTTTCGCACTTGTGTTAGTGTTGAAAAACCACTTTTCGCAGTTGTGTTGGTGCAGGAAACCACTTTTGCACTTGTATTAGTGTGGAAAAAACACTTTTCGCACTTGTGTTAGTGTTGAAGAACCACTTTTCGCACTTGTGTTAGTGTTGAAAAACCACTTTTCGCACTTGTGTTGGTGCAGGAAACCACTTTTGCACTTGTATTAATGTGGAAAAAACACTTTTTGCACTTGTGATAGTGTTGAAAAACCACTTTTCGCACTTGTGTTAGTGTTGAAATACCACTTTTCGCACTTGTGTTGGTGCAGGAAACCACTTTTGCACTTTTATTAGTGTGGAAAAAACACGTTTTGCACTTGTGATAGTGTTGAAAAACGACTTTTCGCACTTGTGTTAGTGTTGAAAAACCACTTTTCGCACTTGTGTTAGTGTTGAAAAACCACTTTTCGCACTTGTGTTAGTGTTGAAAAACCACTTTTCACACTTGTGTTGGTGCAGGAAACCACTTTTGCACTTGTATTAGTGTGGAAAAAACACTTTCCGCACTTGTGATAGTGTTGAAAAACCACTTTTCGCACTTGTGTTAGTGTTGAAAAACCACTTTTCACACTTGTGTTGGTGCAGGAAACCACTTTTGCACTTGTATTAGTGTGGGAAAACCACTTTTTGCACTTGTGTTAGTGTTGAAAAACCACTTTTCGCACTTGTGTTAGTGTTGAAAAACCACTTTTCGCACTTGTGTTAGTGTTGAAAAACCACTTTGCGCACTTGTGTTGGTGCAGGAAACCACTTTTGCACTTGTATTAGTGTGGAAAAAACACTTTTCGCACTTGTGTTAGTGTTGAAAAACCACTTTTCGCACTTGTGTTAGTGTTGAAAAACAACTTTTCGCACTTGTGTTAGTGTTGAAAAACCACTTTTCGCACTTGTGTTGGTGCAGGAAACCACTTTTGCACTTGTATTAGTGTGGAAAAAACACTTTCCGCACTTGTGATAGTGTTGAAAAACCACTTTTCGCACTTGTGTTAGTGTTGAAAAACCACTTTTCACACTTGTGTTGGTGCAGGAAACCACTTTTGCACTTGTATTAGTGTGGGAAAACCACTTTTTGCACTTGTGTTAGTGTTGAAAAACCACTTTTCGCACTTGTGTTAGTGTTGAAAAACCACTTTTCGCACTTGTGTTAGTGTTGAAAAACCACTTTGCGCACTTGTGTTGGTGCAGGAAACCACTTTTGCACTTGTATTAGTGTGGAAAAAACACTTTTCGCACTTGTGTTAGTGTTGAAAAACCACTTTTCGCACTTGTGTTAGTGTTGAAGAACCACTTTTCGCCCTTGTGTTGGTGCAGGAAACCACTTTTGCACTTGTATTAGTGTGGAAAAAACACTTTTTGCACTTGTGATAGTGTTTAAAAACCACTTTTCGCACTTGTGTTAGTGTTGAAAAACCACTTCTCACACTTGTGTTGGTGCAGGAAACCACTTTTGCACTTGTATTAGTGTGGAAAAACCACTTTCGCACCTGTGTTAGTGTTGAAAAACCACTTTTCGCACTTGTGTTAGTGTTGAAAAACCACTTTTCGCACTTGTGTTGGTGCAGGAAACCACTTTTGCACTTGTATTAGTGCGGAAAAAACACTTTTTGCACTTGTGATAGTGTTGAAAAACCACTTTTCGCACTTGTGTTAGTGTTGAAATACCACTTTTCGCACTTGTGTTGGTGCAGGAAACCACTTTTGCACTTGTATTAGTGTGGAAAAACCTCTTTTCGCACTTGTGTTAGTGTTGAAAAACCACTTTTCACACCTGTGTTAGTGTTGAAAAACCACTTTTCGCACTTGTGTTGGTGCAGGACACCACTTTTGCACTTGTATTAGTGTGGAAAAAACACTTTTTGCACTTGTGATAGTGTTGAAAACCCACTTTTCGCACTTGTGTTAGTGTTGAAAAACCACTTTTCGCACTTGTGTTAGTGTTGAAAAACCACTTTTCGCACTTGTGTTCGTGCAGGAAACCACTTTTGCACTTGTATTAGTGTGGAAAAAACACTTTTCGCACTTGTGATAGTGTTGAAAAACCACTTTTCGCGCTTGTGTTGGTGTTGAAAAACCACTTTTCGCACTTGTGTTAGTGTTGAAAAACCACTTTTCGCACTTGTGTTGGTGTAGGAAACCACTTTTGCACTTGTATTAGTGTGGAAAAAACACTTTTTGCACTTGTGATAGTGTTGAAAAACCACTTTTCGCACTTGTGTTAGTGTTGAAAAACCACTTTTCGCACTTGTGTTAGTGTTGAAAGACCACTTTTCGCACTTGTGTTGGTGCAGAAAACCACTTTTGCACTTGTATTAGTGTGGAAAAAACACTTTTCGCACTTGTGATAGTGTTGAAAACCACTTTTCGCCCTTGTGTTAGTGTTGAAAAACCACTTTTCGCACTTGTGTTGGTGCAGGAAACCACTTTTGCACTTGTATTAGTGTGGAAAAACCACTTTTCGCACTTGTGTTAGTGTTGAAAAACCACTTTTCGCACTTGTGTTAGTGTTGAAAAACCACTTTTCGCACTTGTGTTAGTGTTGAAAAACCACTTTTCGCACTTGTGTTGGTGCAGGAAACCACTTTTGCACTTGTATTAGTGTGGAAAAAACACTTTTCGCACTTGCGTTAGTGTTGAAAAACCACTTTTCGCACTTGTGTTAGTGTTGAAAAACCACTTTTCGCACTTGTGTTGGTGCAGGAAACCACTTTTGCACTTGTATTAGTGTGGAAAAACCACTTTTTGCACTTGTGTTAGTGTTGAAAAACCACTTTTCGCACTTGTGTTAGTTTTGAAAAACCACTTTTCGCACTTGTGTTAGTGTTGAAAAACCACTTTTCGCAGTTGTGTTGGTGCAGGAAACCACTTTTGCACTTGTATTAGTGTGGAAAAAACACTTTTCGCACTTGTGTTAGTGTTGAAGAACCACTTTTCGCACTTGTGTTAGTGTTGAAAAACCACTTTTCGCACTTGTGTTGGTTCAGGAAACCACTTTTGCACTTGTATTAGTGTGGAAAAAACACTTTTTGCACTTGTGATAGTGTTGAAAAACCACTTTTCGCACTTGTGTTAGTGTTGAAATACCACTTTTCGCACTTGTGTTGGTGCAGGAAACCACTTTTGCACTTGTATTAGTGTGGAAAAAACACTTTTTGCACTTGTGATAGTGTTGAAAAACGACTTTTCGCACTTGTGTTAGTGTTGAAAAACCACTTTTCGCACTTGTGTTAGTGTTGAAAAACCACTTTTCGCACTTGTGTTGGTGCAGGAAACCACTTTTGCACTTGTATTAGTGTGGAAAAACCACTTTCGCACTTGTGTTAGTGTTGAAAAACCACTTTTCACACCTGTGTTAGTGTTGAAAAACCACTTTTCGCACTTGTGTTGGTGCAGGACACCACTTTTGCACTTGTATTAGTGTGGAAAAAACACTTTTTGCACTTGTGATAGTGTTGAAAACCCACTTTTCGCACTTGCGTTAGTGTTGAAAAACCACTTTTCGCACTTGTGTTAGTGTTGAAAAACCACTTTTCGCACTTGTGTTCGTGCAGGAAACCACTTTTGCACTTGTATTAGTGTGGAAAAAACACTTTTCGCACTTGTGATAGTGTTGAAAAACCACTTTTCGCGCTTGTGTTAGTGTTGAAAAACCACTTTTCGCACTTGTGTTGGTGTAGGAAACCACTTTTGCACTTGTATTAGTGTGGAAAAAACACTTTTTGCACTTGTGATAGTGTTGAAAAACCACTTTTCGCACTTGTGTTAGTGTTGAAAAAACACTTTTCGCACTTGTGTTAGTGTTGAAAAACCACTTTTCGCACTTGTGTTAGTGTTGAAATACCACTTTTCGCACTTGTGTTAGTGTTGAAATACCACTTTTCGCACTTGTGTTAGTGTTGAAAAACCACTTTTCGCACTTGTGTTAGTGTTGAAAAACCACTTTTCGCACTTGTGTTGGTGCAGGAAACCACTTTTGCACTTGTATTAGTGTGGAAAAAACACTTTCCGCACTTGTGATAGTGTTGAAAAACCACTTTTCGCACTTGTGTTAGTGTTGAAAAACCACTTTTCACACTTGTGTTGGTGCAGGAAACCACTTTTGCACTTGTATTAGTGTGGGAAAACCACTTTTTGCACTTGTGTTAGTGTTGAAAAACCACTTTTCGCACTTGTGTTAGTGTTGAAAAACCACTTTTCGCACTTGTGTTAGTGTTGAAAAACCACTTTGCGCACTTGTGTTGGTGCAGGAAACCACTTTTGCACTTGTATTAGTGTGGAAAAAACACTTTTCGCACTTGTGTTAGTGTTGAAAAACCACTTTTCGCACTTGTGTTAGTGTTGAAAAACAACTTTTCGCACTTGTGTTAGTGTTGAAAAACCACTTTTCGCACTTGTGTTGGTGCAGGAAACCACTTTTGCACTTGTATTAGTGTGGAAAAAACACTTTCCGCACTTGTGATAGTGTTGAAAAACCACTTTTCGCACTTGTGTTAGTGTTGAAAAACCACTTTTCACACTTGTGTTGGTGCAGGAAACCACTTTTGCACTTGTATTAGTGTGGGAAAACCACTTTTTGCACTTGTGTTAGTGTTGAAAACCACTTTTCGCACTTGTGTTAGTGTTGAAAAACCACTTTTCGCACTTGTGTTAGTGTTGAAAAACCACTTTGCGCACTTGTGTTGGTGCAGGAAACCACTTTTGCACTTGTATTAGTGTGGAAAAAACACTTTTCGCACTTGTATTAGTGTTGAAAAACCACTTTTCGCACTTGTGTTAGTGTTGAAGAACCACTTTTCGCACTTGTGTTGGTGCAGGAAACCACTTTTGCACTTGTATTAGTGTGGAAAAAACACTTTTTGCACTTGTGATAGTGTTTAAAAACCACTTTTCGCACTTGTGTTAGTGTTGAAAAACCACTTTTCACACTTGTGTTGGTGCAGGAAACCACTTTTGCACTTGTATTAGTGTGGAAAAACCACTTTCGCACCTGTGTTAGTGTTGAAAAACCACTTTTCACACTTGTGTTAGTGTTGAAAAACCACTTTTCGCACTTGTGTTGGTGCAGGAAACCACTTTTGCACTTGTATTAGTGCGGAAAAAACACTTTTTGCACTTGTGATAGTGTTGAAAAACCACTTTTCGCACTTGTGTTAGTGTTGAAATACCACTTTTCGCACTTGTGTTGGTGCAGGAAACCACTTTTGCACTTGTATTAGTGTGGAAAAACCTCTTTTCGCACTTGTGTTAGTGTTGAAAAACCACTTTTCACACCTGTGTTAGTGTTGAAAAACCACTTTTCGCACTTGTGTTGGTGCAGGACACCACTTTTGCACTTGTATTAGTGTGGAAAAAACACTTTTTGCACTTGTGATAGTGTTGAAAACCCACTTTTCGCACTTGTGTTAGTGTTGAAAAACCACTTTTCGCACTTGTGTTAGTGTTGAAAAACCACTTTTCGCACTTGTGTTCGTGCAGGAAACCACTTTTGCACTTGTATTAGTGTGGAAAAAACACTTTTCGCACTTGTGATAGTGTTGAAAAACCACTTTTCGCGCTTGTGTTAGTGTTGAAAAACCACTTTTCGCACTTGTGTTAGTGTTGAAAAACCACTTTTCGCACTTGTGTTGGTGTAGGAAACCACTTTTGCACTTGTATTAGTGTGGAAAAAACACTTTTTGCACTTGTGATAGTGTTGAAAAACCACTTTTCGCACTTGTGTTAGTGTTGAAAAACCACTTTTCGCACTTGTGTTAGTGTTGAAAGACCACTTTTCGCACTTGTGTTGGTGCAGAAAACCACTTTTGCACTTGTATTAGTGTGGAAAAAACACTTTTCGCACTTGTGATAGTGTTGAAAACCACTTTTCGCACTTGTGTTAGTGTTGAAAAACCACTTTTCGCACTTGTGTTGGTGCAGGAAACCACTTTTGCACTTGTATTAGTGTGGAAAAACCACTTTTCGCACTTGTGTTAGTGTTGAAAAACCACTTTTCGCACTTGTGTTAGTGTTGAAAAACCACTTTTCGCACTTGTGTTGGTGCAGGAAACCACTTTTGCACTTGTATTAGTGTGGAAAAAACACTTTTCGCACTTGCGTTAGTGTTGAAAAACCACTTTTCGCACTTGTGTTAGTGTTGAAAAACCACTTTTCGCACTTGTGTTGGTGCAAGAAACCACTTTTGCACTTGTATTAGTGTGGAAAAACCACTTTTCGCACTTGTGTTAGTGTTGAAAAACCACTTTTCGCACTTGTGTTAGTTTTAAAAACCACTTTTCGCACTTGTGTTAGTGTTGAAAAACCACTTTTCGCAGTTGTGTTGGTGCAGGAAACCACTTTTGCACTTGTATTAGTGTGGAAAAAACACTTTTCGCACTTGTGTTAGTGTTGAAAAACCACTTTTCGCACTTGTGTTAGTGTTGAAGAACCACTTTTCGCACTTGTGTTGGTGCAGGAAACCACTTTTGCACTTGTATTAGTGTGGAAAAAACACTTTTTGCACTTGTGATAGTGTTTAAAAACCACTTTTCGCACTTGTGTTAGTGTTGAAAAACCACTTTTCACACTTGTGTTGGTGCAGGAAACCACTTTTGCACTTGTATTAGTGTGGAAAAACCACTTTCGCACCTGTGTTAGTGTTGAAAAACCACTTTTCGCACTTGTGTTAGTGTTGAAAAACCACTTTTCGCACTTGTGTTGGTGCAGGAAACCACTTTTGCACATGTATTAGTGCGGAAAAAACACTTTTTGCACTTGTGATAGTGTTGAAAAACCACTTTTCGCACTTGTGTTAGTGTTGAAATACCACTTTTCGCACTTGTGTTGGTGCAGGAAACCACTTTTGCACTTGTATTAGTGTGGAAAAACCTCTTTTCGCACTTGTGTTAGTGTTGAAAAACCACTTTTCACACCTGTGTTAGTGTTGAAAAACCACTTTTCGCACTTGTGTTGGTGCAGGACACCACTTTTGCACTTGTATTAGTGTGGAAAAAACACTTTTTGCACTTGTGATAGTGTTGAAAACCCACTTTTCGCACTTGTGTTAGTGTTGAAAAACCACTTTTCGCACTTGTGTTAGTGTTGAAAAACCACTTTTCGCACTTGTGTTTGTGCAGGAAACCACTTTTGCACTTGTATTAGTGTGGAAAAAACACTTTTCGCACTTGTGATAGTGTTGAAAAACCACTTTTCGCGCTTGTGTTGGTGTTGAAAAACCACTTTTCGCACTTGTGTTAGTGTTGAAAAACCACTTTTCGCACTTGTGTTGGTGTAGGAAACCACTTTTGCACTTGTATTAGTGTGGAAAAAACACTTTTTGCACTTGTGATAGTGTTGAAAAACCACTTTTCGCACTTGTGTTAGTGTTGAAAAACCACTTTTCGCACTTGTGTTAGTGTTGAAAGACCACTTTTCGCACTTGTGTTGGTGCAGAAAACCACTTTTGCACTTGTATTAGTGTGGAAAAAACACTTTTCGCACTTGTGATAGTGTTGAAAACCACTTTTCGCCCTTGTGTTAGTGTTGAAAAACCACTTTTCGCACTTGTGTTGGTGCAGGAAACCACTTTTGCACTTGTATTAGTGTGGAAAAACCACTTTTCGCACTTGTGTTAGTGTTGAAAAACCACTTTTCGCACTTGTGTTAGTGTTGAAAAACCACTTTTCGCACTTGTGTTAGTGTTGAAAAACCACTTTTCGCACTTGTGTTGGTGCAGGAAACCACTTTTGCACTTGTATTAGTGTGGAAAAAACACTTTTCGCACTTGCGTTAGTGTTGAAAAACCACTTTTCGCACTTGTGTTAGTGTTGAAAAACCACTTTTCGCACTTGTGTTGGTGCAGGAAACCACTTTTGCACTTGTATTAGTGTGGAAAAACCACTTTTCGCACTTGTGTTAGTGTTGAAAAACCACTTTTCGCACTTGTGTTAGTTTTGAAAAACCACTTTTCGCACTTGTGTTAGTGTTGAAAAACCACTTTTCGCAGTTGTGTTGGTGCAGGAAACCACTTTTGCACTTGTATTAGTGTGGAAAAAACACTTTTCGCACTTGTGTTAGTGTTGAAGAACCACTTTTCGCGCTTGTGTTAGTGTTGAAAAACCACTTTTCGCACTTGTGTTGGTGTAGGAAACCACTTTTGCACTTGTATTAGTGTGGAAAAAACACTTTTTGCACTTGTGATAGTGTTGAAAAACCACTTTTCGCACTTGTGTTAGTGTTGAAAAAACACTTTTCGCACTTGTGTTAGTGTTGAAAAACCACTTTTCGCACTTGTGTTAGTGTTGAAATACCACTTTTCGCACTTGTGTTAGTGTTGAAAAACCACTTTTCGCACTTGTGTTAGTGTTGAAAAACCACTTTTCGCACTTGTGTTGGTGCAGGAAACCACTTTTGCACTTGTATTAGTGTGGAAAAAACACTTTCCGCACTTGTGATAGTGTTGAAAAACCACTTTTCGCACTTGTGTTAGTGTTGAAAAACCACTTTTCACACTTGTGTTGGTGCAGGAAACCACTTTTGCACTTGTATTAGTGTGGGAAAACCACTTTTTGCACTTGTGTTAGTGTTGAAAAACCACTTTTCGCACTTGTGTTAGTGTTGAAAAACCACTTTTCGCACTTGTGTTAGTGTTGAAAAACCACTTTGCGCACTTGTGTTGGTGCAGGAAACCACTTTTGCACTTGTATTAGTGTGGAAAAAACACTTTTCGCACTTGTGTTAGTGTTGAAAAACCACTTTTCGCACTTGTGTTAGTGTTGAAAAACAACTTTTCGCACTTGTGTTAGTGTTGAAAAACCACTTTTCGCACTTGTGTTGGTGCAGGAAACCACTTTTGCACTTGTATTAGTGTGGAAAAAACACTTTCCGCACTTGTGATAGTGTTGAAAAACCACTTTTCGCACTTGTGTTAGTGTTGAAAAACCACTTTTCACACTTGTGTTGGTGCAGGAAACCACTTTTGCACTTGTATTAGTGTGGGAAAACCACTTTTTGCACTTGTGTTAGTGTTGAAAAACCACTTTTCGCACTTGTGTTAGTGTTGAAAAACCACTTTTCGCACTTGTGTTAGTGTTGAAAAACCACTTTGCGCACTTGTGTTGGTGCAGGAAACCACTTTTGCACTTGTATTAGTGTGGAAAAAACACTTTTCGCACTTGTGTTAGTGTTGAAAAACCACTTTTCGCACTTGTGTTAGTGTTGAAGAACCACTTTTCGCACTTGTGTTGGTGCAGGAAACCACTTTTGCACTTGTATTAGTGTGGAAAAAACACTTTTTGCACTTGTGAT
This sequence comes from Myxine glutinosa, assembly GCF_964187855.1. NCBI lineage: Eukaryota > Metazoa > Chordata > Myxini > Myxiniformes > Myxinidae > Myxine > Myxine glutinosa. The sequence goes on from NW_027617441.1 coordinate 45,551, forward strand.
AGTGTTTAAAAACCACTTTTCGCACTTGTGTTAGTGTTGAAAAACCACTTTTCACACTTGTGTTGGTGCAGGAAACCACTTTTGCACTTGTATTAGTGTGGAAAAACCACTTTCGCACCTGTGTTAGTGTTGAAAAACCACTTTTCACACTTGTGTTAGTGTTGAAAAACCACTTTTCGCACTTGTGTTGGTGCAGGAAACCACTTTTGCACTTGTATTAGTGCGGAAAAAACACTTTTTGCACTTGTGATAGTGTTGAAAAACCACTTTTCGCACTTGTGTTAGTGTTGAAATACCACTTTTCGCACTTGTGTTGGTGCAGGAAACCACTTTTGCACTTGTATTAGTGTGGAAAAACCTCTTTTCGCACTTGTGTTAGTGTTGAAAAACCACTTTTCACACCTGTGTTAGTGTTGAAAAACCACTTTTCGCACTTGTGTTGGTGCAGGACACCACTTTTGCACTTGTATTAGTGTGGAAAAAACACTTTTTGCACTTGTGATAGTGTTGAAAACCCACTTTTCGCACTTGTGTTAGTGTTGAAAAACCACTTTTCGCACTTGTGTTAGTGTTGAAAAACCACTTTTCGCACTTGTGTTCGTGCAGGAAACCACTTTTGCACTTGTATTAGTGTGGAAAAAACACTTTTCGCACTTGTGATAGTGTTGAAAAACCACTTTTCGCGCTTGTGTTAGTGTTGAAAAACCACTTTTCGCACTTGTGTTAGTGTTGAAAAACCACTTTTCGCACTTGTGTTGGTGTAGGAAACCACTTTTGCACTTGTATTAGTGTGGAAAAAACACTTTTTGCACTTGTGATAGTGTTGAAAAACCACTTTTCGCACTTGTGTTAGTGTTGAAAAACCACTTTTCGCACTTGTGTTAGTGTTGAAAGACCACTTTTCGCACTTGTGTTGGTGCAGAAAACCACTTTTGCACTTGTATTAGTGTGGAAAAAACACTTTTCGCACTTGTGATAGTGTTGAAAACCACTTTTCGCACTTGTGTTAGTGTTGAAAAACCACTTTTCGCACTTGTGTTGGTGCAGGAAACCACTTTTGCACTTGTATTAGTGTGGAAAAACCACTTTTCGCACTTGTGTTAGTGTTGAAAAACCACTTTTCGCACTTGTGTTAGTGTTGAAAAACCACTTTTCGCACTTGTGTTAGTGTTGAAAAACCACTTTTCGCACTTGTGTTGGTGCAGGAAACCACTTTTGCACTTGTATTAGTGTGGAAAAAACACTTTTCGCACTTGCGTTAGTGTTGAAAAACCACTTTTCGCACTTGTGTTAGTGTTGAAAAACCACTTTTCGCACTTGTGTTGGTGCAGGAAACCACTTTTGCACTTGTATTAGTGTGGAAAAACCACTTTTCGCACTTGTGTTAGTGTTGAAAAACCACTTTTCGCACTTGTGTTAGTTTTAAAAACCACTTTTCGCACTTGTGTTAGTGTTGAAAAACCACTTTTCGCAGTTGTGTTGGTGCAGGAAACCACTTTTGCACTTGTATTAGTGTGGAAAAAACACTTTTCGCACTTGTGTTAGTGTTGAAAAACCACTTTTCGCACTTGTGTTAGTGTTGAAGAACCACTTTTCGCACTTGTGTTGGTGCAGGAAACCACTTTTGCACTTGTATTAGTGTGGAAAAAACACTTTTTGCACTTGTGATAGTGTTTAAAAACCACTTTTCGCACTTGTGTTAGTGTTGAAAAACCACTTTTCACACTTGTGTTGGTGCAGGAAACCACTTTTGCACTTGTATTAGTGTGGAAAAACCACTTTCGCACCTGTGTTAGTGTTGAAAAACCACTTTTCGCACTTGTGTTAGTGTTGAAAAACCACTTTTCGCACTTGTGTTGGTGCAGGAAACCACTTTTGCACTTGTATTAGTGCGGAAAAAACACTTTTTGCACTTGTGATAGTGTTGAAAAACCACTTTTCGCACTTGTGTTAGTGTTGAAATACCACTTTTCGCACTTGTGTTGGTGCAGGAAACCACTTTTGCACTTGTATTAGTGTGGAAAAACCTCTTTTCGCACTTGTGTTAGTGTTGAAAAACCACTTTTCACACCTGTGTTAGTGTTGAAAAACCACTTTTCGCACTTGTGTTGGTGCAGGACACCACTTTTGCACTTGTATTAGTGTGGAAAAAACACTTTTTGCACTTGTGATAGTGTTGAAAACCCACTTTTCGCACTTGTGTTAGTGTTGAAAAACCACTTTTCGCACTTGTGTTAGTGTTGAAAAAACACTTTTCGCACTTGTGTTTGTGCAGGAAACCACTTTTGCACTTGTATTAGTGTGGAAAAAACACTTTTCGCACTTGTGATAGTGTTGAAAAACCACTTTTCGCGCTTGTGTTGGTGTTGAAAAACCACTTTTCGCACTTGTGTTAGTGTTGAAAAACCACTTTTCGCACTTGTGTTGGTGTAGGAAACCACTTTTGCACTTGTATTAGTGTGGAAAAAACACTTTTTGCACTTGTGATAGTGTTGAAAAACCACTTTTCGCACTTGTGTTAGTGTTGAAAAACCACTTTTCGCACTTGTGTTAGTGTTGAAAGACCACTTTTCGCACTTGTGTTGGTGCAGAAAACCACTTTTGCACTTGTATTAGTGTGGAAAAAACACTTTTCGCACTTGTGATAGTGTTGAAAACCACTTTTCGCCCTTGTGTTAGTGTTGAAAAACCACTTTTCGCACTTGTGTTGGTGCAGGAAACCACTTTTGCACTTGTATTAGTGTGGAAAAACCACTTTTCGCACTTGTGTTAGTGTTGAAAAACCACTTTTCGCACTTGTGTTAGTGTTGAAAAACCACTTTTCGCACTTGTGTTAGTGTTGAAAAACCACTTTTCGCACTTGTGTTGGTGCAGGAAACCACTTTTGCACTTGTATTAGTGTGGAAAAAACAATTTTCGCACTTGCGTTAGTGTTGAAAAACCACTTTTCGCACTTGTGTTAGTGTTGAAAAACCACTTTTCGCACTTGTGTTGGTGCAGGAAACCACTTTTGCACTTGTATTAGTGTGGAAAAACCACTTTTCGCACTTGTGTTAGTGTTGAAAAACCACTTTTCGCACTTGTGTTAGTTTTGAAAAACCACTTTTCGCACTTGTGTTAGTGTTGAAAAACCACTTTTCGCAGTTGTGTTGGTGCAGGAAACCACTTTTGCACTTGTATTAGTGTGGAAAAAACACTTTTCGCACTTGTGTTAGTGTTGAAGAACCACTTTTCGCACTTGTGTTAGTGTTGAAAAACCACTTTTCGCACTTGTGTTGGTTCAGGAAACCACTTTTGCACTTGTATTAGTGTGGAAAAAACACTTTTTGCACTTGTGATAGTGTTGAAAAACCACTTTTCGCACTTGTGTTAGTGTTGAAATACCACTTTTCGCACTTGTGTTGGTGCAGGAAACCACTTTTGCACTTGTATTAGTGTGGAAAAAACACTTTTTGCACTTGTGATAGTGTTGAAAAACGACTTTTCGCACTTGTGTTAGTGTTGAAAAACCACTTTTCGCACTTGTGTTAGTGTTGAAAAACCACTTTTTGCACTTGTGTTGGTGCAGGAAACCACTTTTGCACTTGTATTAGTGTGGAAAAACCACTTTCGCACTTGTGTTAGTGTTGAAAAACCACTTTTCACACCTGTGTTAGTGTTGAAAAACCACTTTTCGCACTTGTGTTGGTGCAGGACACCACTTTTGCACTTGTATTAGTGTGGAAAAAACACTTTTTGCACTTGTGATAGTGTTGAAAACCCACTTTTCGCACTTGCGTTAGTGTTGAAAAACCACTTTTCGCACTTGTGTTAGTGTTGAAAAACCACTTTTCGCACTTGTGTTCGTGCAGGAAACCACTTTTGCACTTGTATTAGTGTGGAAAAAACACTTTTCGCACTTGTGATAGTGTTGAAAAACCACTTTTCGCGCTTGTGTTAGTGTTGAAAAACCACTTTTCGCACTTGTGTTGGTGTAGGAAACCACTTTTGCACTTGTATTAGTGTGGAAAAAACACTTTTTGCACTTGTGATATTGTTGAAAAACCACTTTTAGCACTTGTGTTAGTGTTGAAAAACCACTTTTCGCACTTGTGTTAGTGTTGAAAAACCACTTTTCGCACTTGTGTTAGTGTTGAAATACCACTTTTCGCACTTGTGTTGGTGCAGGAAACCACTTTTGCACTTTTATTAGTGTGGAAAAAACAGTTTTTGCACTTGTGATAGTGTTGAAAAACGACTTTTCGCACTTGTGTTAGTGTTGAAAAACCACTTTTCGCACTTGTGTTAGTGTTGAAAAACCACTTTTCGCACTTGTGTTAGTGTTGAAAAACCACTTTTCGCACTTGTGTTGGTGCAGGAAACCACTTTTGCACTTGTATTAGTGTGGAAAAAACACTTTCCGCACTTGTGATAGTGTTGAAAAACCACTTTTCGCACTTGTGTTAGTGTTGAAAAACCACTTTTCACACTTGTGTTGGTGCAGGAAACCACTTTTGCACTTGTATTAGTGTGGGAAAACCACTTTTTGCACTTGTGTTAGTGTTGAAAAACCACTTTTTGCACTTGTGTTAGTGTTGAAAAACCACTTTTCGCACTTGTGTTAGTGTTGAAAAACCACTTTGCGCACTTGTGTTGGTGCAGGAAACCACTTTTGCACTTGTATTAGTGTGGAAAAAACACTTTTCGCACTTGTGTTAGTGTTGAAAAACCACTTTTCGCACTTGTGTTAGTGTTGAAAAACAACTTTTCGCACTTGTGTTAGTGTTGAAAAACCACTTTTCGCACTTGTGTTGGTGCAGGAAACCACTTTTGCACTTGTATTAGTGTGGAAAAAACACTTTCCGCACTTGTGATAGTGTTGAAAAACCACTTTTCGCACTTGTGTTAGTGTTGAAAAACCACTTTTCACACTTGTGTTGGTGCAGGAAACCACTTTTGCACTTGTATTAGTGTGGGAAAACCACTTTTTGCACTTGTGTTAGTGTTGAAAAACCACTTTTCGCACTTGTGTTAGTGTTGAAAAACCACTTTTCGCACTTGTGTTAGTGTTGAAAAACCACTTTGCGCACTTGTGTTGGTGCAGGAAACCACTTTTGCACTTGTATTAGTGTGGAAAAAACACTTTTCGCACTTGTGTTAGTGTTGAAAAACCACTTTTCGCACTTGTGTTAGTGTTGAAGAACCACTTTTCGCACTTGTGTTGGTGCAGGAAACCACTTTTGCACTTGTATTAGTGTGGAAAAAACACTTTTTGCACTTGTGATAGTGTTTAAAAACCACTTTTCGCGCTTGTGTTAGTGTTGAAAAACCACTTTTCGCACTTGTGTTGGTACAGGAAACCACTTTTGCACTTGTATTAGTGTGGAAAAACCACTTTCGCACCTGTGTTAGTGTTGAAAAACCACTTTTCACACTTGTGTTAGTGTTGAAAAACCACTTTTCGCACTTGTGTTGGTGCAGGAAACCACTTTTGCACTTGTATTAGTGCGGAAAAAACACTTTTTGCACTTGTGATAGTGTTGAAAAACCACTTTTCGCACTTGTGTTAGTGTTGAAATACCACTTTTCGCACTTGTGTTGGTGCAGGAAACCACTTTTGCACTTGTATTAGTGTGGAAAAACCTCTTTTCGCACTTGTGTTAGTGTTGAAAAACCACTTTTCACACCTGTGTTAGTGTTGAAAAACCACTTTTCGCACTTGTGTTGGTGCAGGACACCACTTTTGCACTTGTATTAGTGTGGAAAAAACACTTTTTGCACTTGTGATAGTGTTGAAAACCCACTTTTCGCACTTGTGTTAGTGTTGAAAAACCACTTTTCGCACTTGTGTTAGTGTTGAAAAACCACTTTTCGCACTTGTGTTCGTGCAGGAAACCACTTTTGCACTTGTATTAGTGTGGAAAAAACACTTTTCGCACTTGTGATAGTGTTGAAAAACCACTTTTCGCGCTTGTGTTAGTGTTGAAAAACCACTTTTCGCACTTGTGTTAGTGTTGAAAAACCACTTTTCGCACTTGTGTTGGTGTAGGAAACCACTTTTGCACTTGTATTAGTGTGGAAAAAACACTTTTTGCACTTGTGATAGTGTTGAAAAACCACTTTTCGCACTTGTGTTAGTGTTGAAAAACCACTTTTCGCACTTGTGTTAGTGTTGAAAGACCACTTTTCGCACTTGTGTTGGTGCAGAAAACCACTTTTGCACTTGTATTAGTGTGGAAAAAACACTTTTCGCACTTGTGATAGTGTTGAAAACCACTTTTCGCACTTGTGTTAGTGTTGAAAAACCACTTTTCGCACTTGTGTTGGTGCAGGAAACCACTTTTGCACTTGTATTAGTGTGGAAAAACCACTTTTCGCACTTGTGTTAGTGTTGAAAAACCACTTTTCGCACTTGTGTTAGTGTTGAAAAACCACTTTTCGCACTTGTGTTAGTGTTGAAAAACCACTTTTCGCACTTGTGTTGGTGCAGGAAACCACTTTTGCACTTGTATTAGTGTGGAAAAAACACTTTTCGCACTTGCGTTAGTGTTGAAAAACCACTTTTCGCACTTGTGTTAGTGTTGAAAAACCACTTTTCGCACTTGTGTTGGTGCAGGAAACCACTTTTGCACTTGTATTAGTGTGGAAAAACCACTTTTCGCACTTGTGTTAGTGTTGAAAAACCACTTTTCGCACTTGTGTTCGTTTTGAAAAACCACTTTTCGCACTTGTGTTAGTGTTGAAAAACCACTTTTCGCAGTTGTGTTGGTGCAGGAAACCACTTTTGCACTTGTATTAGTGTGGAAAAAACACTTTTCGCACTTGTGTTAGTGTTGAAGAACCACTTTTCGCACTTGTGTTAGTGTTGAAAAACCACTTTTCGCACTTGTGTTGGTTCAGGAAACCACTTTTGCACTTGTATTAGTGTGGAAAAAACACTTTTTGCACTTGTGATAGTGTTGAAAAACCACTTTTCGCACTTGTGTTAGTGTTGAAATACCACTTTTCGCACTTGTGTTGGTGCAGGAAACCACTTTTGCACTTGTATTAGTGTGGAAAAAACACTTTTTGCACTTGTGATAGTGTTGAAAAACGACTTTTCGCACTTGTGTTAGTGTTGAAAAACCACTTTTCGCACTTGTGTTAGTGTTGAAAAACCACTTTTCGCACTTGTGTTGGTGCAGGAAACCACTTTTGCACTTGTATTAGTGTGGAAAAACCACTTTCGCACTTGTGTTAGTGTTGAAAAACGACTTTTCACACCTGTGTTAGTGTTGAAAAACCACTTTTCGCACTTGTGTTGGTGCAGGACACCACTTTTGCACTTGTATTAGTGTGGAAAAAACACTTTTTGCACTTGTGATAGTGTTGAAAACCCACTTTTCGCACTTGCGTTAGTGTTGAAAAACCACTTTTCGCACTTGTGTTAGTGTTGAAAAACCACTTTTCGCACTTGTGTTCGTGCAGGAAACCACTTTTGCACTTGTATTAGTGTGGAAAAAACACTTTTCGCACTTGTGATAGTGTTGAAAAAACACTTTTCGCGCTTGTGTTAGTGTTGAAAAACCACTTTTCGCACTTGTGTTGGTGTAGGAAACCACTTTTGCACTTGTATTAGTGTGGAAAAAACACTTTTTGCACTTGTGATAGTGTTGAAAAACCACTTTTCGCACTTGTGTTAGTGTTGAAAAACCACTTTTCGCACTTGTGTTAGTGTTGAAAAACCACTTTTCGCACTTGTGTTGGTGCAGGAAACCACTTTTGCACTTGTATTAGTGTGGAAAAAACACTTTTCACACTTGTGATAGTGTTGAAAAACCACTTTTCGCACTTGTGTTAGTGTTGAAAAACCACTTTTCGCACTTGTGTTGGTGCAGGAAACCACTTTTGCACTTGTATTAGTGTGGAAAAACCACTTTTCGCACTTGTGTTAGTGTTGAAAAACCACTTTTCGCACTTGTGTTAGTGTTGAAAAACCACTTTTCGCACTTGTGTTAGTGTTGAAAAACCACTTTTCGCACTTGTGTTGGTGCAGGAAACCACTTTTGCACTTGTATTAGTGTGGAAAAACACTTTTCGCACTTGTGTTAGTGTTGAAGAACCACTTTTCGCACTTGTGTTAGTGTTGAAAAACCACTTTTCGCACTTGTGTTGGTGCAGGAAACCACTTTTGCACTTGTATTAGTGTGGAAAAAACACTTTTTGCACTTGTGATAGTGTTGAAAAACCACTTTTCGCACTTGTGTTAGTGTTGAAATACCACTTTTCGCACTTGTGTTGGTGCAGGAAACCACTTTTGCACTTGTATTAGTGTGGAAAAAACACTTTTTGCACTTGTGATAGTGTTGAAAAACGACTTTTCGCACTTGTGTTAGTGTTGAAAAACCACTTTTCGCACTTGTGTTGGTGCAGGAAACCACTTTTGCACTTGTATTAGTGTGGAAAAACCACTTTTCGCACTTGTGTTAGTGTTGAAAAACCACTTTTCGCACCTGTGTTAGTGTTGAAAAACCACTTTTTGCACTTGTGTTGGTGCAGGAACCCACTTTTGCACTTGTATTAGAGTGGAAAAAACACTTTTTGCACTTGTGATAGTGTTGAAAAACCACTTTTCGCACTTGTGTTAGTGTTGAAAAAACACTTTTCGCACTTGTGTTAGTGTTGAAAAACCACTTTTCGCACTTGTGTTCGTGCAGGAAACCACTTTTGCACTTGTATTAGTGCGGAAAAAACACTTTTCGCACTTGTGATAGTGTTGAAAAACCACTTTTCGCACTTGTGTTAGTGTTGAAAAACCACTTTTCGCACTTGTGTTGGTGCAGGAAACCACTTTTGCACTTGTATTAGTGTTGAAAAACCACTTTTCGCACTTGTGTTGGTGCAGGAAACCACTTTTGCACTTGTATTAGTGTGGAAAAACCACTTTTCGCACTTGTGTTAGTGTTGAAAAACCACTTTTCGCACTTGTGTTAGTGTTGAAAAACCACTTTTCGCACTTGTGTTAGTGTTGAAAAACCACTTTGCGCACTTGTGTTGGTGCAGGAAACCACTTTTGCACTTGTATTAGTGTGGAAAAACCACTTTTCGCACTTGTGTTAGTGTTGAAGAACCACTTTTTGCACTTGTGTTGGTGCAGGAAACCACTTTTGCATTTGTATTAGTGTGGAAAAAACACTTTTTGCACTTGTGATAGTGTTGAAAAACCACTTTTCGCACTTGTGTTAGTGTTGAAAAACCACTTTTCGCACTTGTGTTAGTGTTGAAAAACCACTTTTCGCACTTGTGTTGGTGCAGGAAACCACTTTTGCACTTGTATTAGTGTGGAAAAAACACTTTTTGCACTTGTGATAGTGTTGAAAAACCACTTTTCGCAGTTGTGTTAGTGTTGAAAAACCACTTTTCGCACTTGTGTTAGTGTTGAAAAACCACTTTTCGCACTTGTGTTGGTGCAGGAAACCACTTTTGCACTTGTATTAGTGTGGAAAAAACACTTTTCGCACTTGTGATAGTGTTGAAAAACCACTTTTCGCACTTGTGTTAGTGTTGAAAAACCACTTTTCGCACTTGTGTTGGTGCAGGAAACCACTTTTGCACTTGTATTAGTGTGGATAAAACCACTTTTTGCACTTGTGTTAGTGTTGAAAAACCACTTTTCGCACTTGTGTTAGTGTTGAAAAACCACTTTTCGCACTTGTGTTAGTGTTGAAAAACCACTTTGCGCACTTGTGTTGGTGCAGGAAACCACTTTTGCACTTGTATTAGTGTGGAAAAAACACTTTTTGCACTTGTGATAGTGTTGAAAAACCACTTTTCGCACTTGTGTTAGTGTTGAAAAACCACTTTTCGCACTTGTGTTGGTGCAGGAAACCACTTTTGCACTTGTATTAGTGCAGGAAACCACTTTCGCACTTGTGTTAGTGTTGAAAAACCACTTTTCGCACTTGTGTTAGTGTTGAAAAACCACTTTTCGCACTTGTGTTAGTGTTGAAAAACCACTTTTCGCACTTGTGTTGGTGCAGGAAACCACTTTTGCACTTGTATTAGTGTGGAAAAACCACTTTTCGCACTTGTGTTAGTGTTGAAAAACCACTTTTCGCACTTGTGTTAGTGTTGAAAAACCACTTTTCGCACTTGTGTTAGTGTTGAAAAACCACTTTTCGCACTTGTGTTGGTGCAGGAAACCACTTTTGCACTTGTATTAGTGTGGAAAAAACACTTTTCGCACTTGTGTTAGTGTTGATGAACCACTTTTCGCACTTGTGTTAGTGTTGAAAAACCACTTTTCGCACTTGTGTTGGTGCAGGAAACCACTTTTGCACTTGTATTAGTGTGGAAAAAACACTTTTTGCACTTGTGATAGTGTTGAAAAACCACTTTTCGCACTTGTGTTAGTGTTGAAATACCACTTTTCGCACTTGTGTTCGTGCAGGAAACCACTTTTGCACTTGTATTAGTATGGAAAAAACACTTTTTGCACTTGTGATAGTGTTGAAAAACGACTTTTCGCACTTGTGTTAGTGTTGAAAAACCACTTTTCGCACTTGTGTTGGTGCAGGAAACCACTTTTGCACTTGTATTAGTGTGGAAAAACCACTTTTCGCACTTGTGTTAGTGTTGAAAAACCACTTTTCGCACCTGTGTTAGTGTTGAAAAACCACTTTTCGCACTTGTGTTGGTGCAGGAACCCACTTTTGCACTTGTATTAGAGTGGAAAAAACACTTTTTGCACTTGTGATAGTGTTGAAAAACCACTTTTCGCACTTGTGTTAGTGTTGAAAAAACACTTTTCGCACTTGTGTTAGTGTTGAAAAACCACTTTTCGCACTTGTGTTTCGTGCAGGAAACCACTTTTGCACTTGTATTAGTGTGGAAAAAACACTTTTCGCACTTGTGATAGTGTTGAAAAACCACTTTTCGCACTTGTGTTAGTGTTGAAAAACCACTTTTCGCACTTGTGTTGGTGCAGGAAACCACTTTTGCACTTGTATTAGTGTGGAAAAACCACTTTTCGCACTTGTGTTAGTGTTGAAAAACCACTTTTCGCACTTGTGTTAGTGATAAAAAAACCACTTTTCGCACTTGTGTTAGTGTTGAAAAACCACTTTTCGCACTTGTGTTGGTGCAGGAAACCACTTTTGCACTTGTATTAGTGTGGAAAAAACACTTTTTGCACTTGTGATAGTGTTGAAAAACCACTTTTCGCACTTGTGTTAGTGTTGAAATACCACTTTTCGCACTTGTGTTGGTGCAGGAAACCACTTTTGCACTTGTATTAGTGTGGAAAAAAAACACTTTTTGCACTTGTGATAGTGTTGAAAAACGACTTTTCGCACTTGTGTTAGTGTTGAAAAACCACTTTTCGCACTTGTGTTAGTGTTGAAAAACCACTTTTCGCACTTGTGTTGGTGCAGGAAACCACTTTTGCACTTGTATTAGTGTGGAAAACCACTTTCGCACTTGTGTTAGTGTTGAAAAACCACTTTTCGCACTTGTGTTAGTGTTGAAAAACCACTTTTCGCACTTGTGTTGGTGCAGGAAACCAATTTTGCACTTGTATTAGTGCGGAAAAAAACACTTTTTGCACTTGTGATAGTGTTGAAAAAGCACTTTTCGCACTTGTGTTAGTGTTGAAATACCACTTTTCGCACTTGTGTTGGTGCAGGAAACCACTTTTGCACTTGTATTAGTGTGGAAAAACCACTTTTCGCACTTGTGTTAGTGTTGAAAAACCACTTTTCACACCTGTGTTAGTGTTGAAAAACCACTTTTCGCACTTGTGTTGGTGCAGGACACCACTTTTGCACTTGTATTAGTGTGGAAAAAACACTTTTTGCACTTGTGATAGTGTTGAAAACCCACTTTTCGCACTTGTGTTAGTGTTGAAAAACCACTTTTCGCACTTGTGTTAGTGTTGAAAAACCACTTTTCGCACTTGTGTTGGTGCAGGAAACCACTTTTGCACTTGTATTAGTGTGGAAAAAACACTTTTCGCACTTGTGATAGTGTTGAAAAACCACTTTTCGCGCTTGTGTTAGTGTTGAAAAACCACTTTTCGCACTTGTGTTAGTGTTGAAAAACCACTTTTCGCACTTGTGTTGGTGTAGGAAACCACTTTTGCACTTGTATTAGTGTGGAAAAAACACTTTTTGCACTTGTGATAGTGTTGAAAAACCACTTTTCGCACTTGTGTTAGTGTTGAAAAACCACTTTTCGCACTTGTGTTGGTGCAGGAAACCACTTTTGCACTTGTATTAGTGTGGAAAAAACACTTTTTGCACTTGTGATAGTGTTGAAAAACCACTTTTCGCACTTGTGTTAGTGTTGAAAAACCACTTTTCGCACTTGTGTTGGTGCAGGAAACCACTTTTGCACTTGTATTAGTGCAGGAAACCACTTTCGCACTTGTGTTAGTGTTGAAAAACCACTTTTCGCACTTGTGTTAGTGTTGAAAAACCACTTTTCGCACTTGTGTTGGTGTTGAAAAACCACTTTTCGCACTTGTGTTGGTGCAGGAAACCACTTTTGCACTTGTATTAGTGTGGAAAAACCACTTTTCGCACTTGTGTTAGTGTTGAAAAACCACTTTTCGCACTTGTGTTAGTGTTGAAAAACCACTTTTCGCACTTGTGTTAGTGTTGAAAAACCACTTTTCGCACTTGTGTTGGTGCAGGAAACCACTTTTGCACTTGTATTAGTGTGGAAAAAACAGTTTTCGCACTTGTTTTAGTGTTGAAGAACCACTTTTCGCACTTGTGTTAGTGTTGAAAAACCACTTTTCGCACTTGTGTTGGTGCAGGAAACCACTTTTGCACTTGTATTAGTGTGGAAAAAACACTTTTTGCACTTGTGATAGTGTTGAAAAACCACTTTTCGCACTTGTGTTAGTGTTGAAATACCACTTTTCGCACTTGTGTTGGTGCAGGAAACCACTTTTGCACTTGTATTAGTGTGGAAAAAACACTTTTTGCACTTGTGATAGTGTTGAAAAACGACTTTTAGCACTTGTGTTAGTGTTGAAAAACCACTTTTCGCACTTGTGTTGGTGCAGGAAACCACTTTTGCACTTGTATTAGTGTGGAAAAACCACTTTTCGCACTTGTGTTAGTGTTGAAAAACCACTTTTCGCACCTGTGTTAGTGTTGAAAAACCACTTTTCGCACTTGTGTTGGTGCAGGAACCCACTTTTGCACTTGTATTAGAGTGGAAAAAACACTTTTTGCACTTGTGATAGTGTTGAAAAACCACTTTTCGCACTTGTGTTAGTGTTGAAAAAACACTTTTCGCACTTGTGTTAGTGTTGAAAAACCACTTTTCGCACTTGTGTTCGTGCAGGAAACCACTTTTGCACTTGTATTAGTGTGGAAAAAACACTTTTCGCACTTGTGATAGTGTTGAAAAACCACTTTTCGCACTTGTGTTAGTGTTGAAAAACCACTTTTCGCACTTGTGTTGGTGCAGGAAACCACTTTTGCACTTGTATTAGTGTGGAAAAACCACTTTTCGCACTTGTGTTAGTGTTGAAAAACCACTTTTTCGCACTTGTGTTAGTGATAAAAAACCACTTTTCGCACTTGTGTTAGTGTTGAAAAACCACTTTTCGCACTTGTGTTGGTGCAGGAAACCACTTTTGCACTTGTATTAGTGTGGAAAAAACACTTTTTGCACTTGTGATAGTGTTGAAAAACCACTTTTCGCATTTGTGTTAGTGTTGAAATACCACTTTTCGCACTTGTGTTGGTGCAGGAAACCACTTTTGCACTTGTATTAGTGTGGAAAAAACACTTTTTGCACTTGTGATAGTGTTGAAAAACGACTTTTCGCACTTGTGTTAGTGTTGAAAAAACCACTTTTCGCACTTGTGTTAGTGTTGAAAAACCACTTTTCGCACTTGTGTTGGTGCAGGAAACCACTTTTGCACTTGTATTAGTGTGGAAAAAACACTTTTTGCACTTGTGATAGTGTTGAAAAACGACTTTTCGCACTTGTGTTAGTGTTGAAAAACCACTTTTCGCACTTGTGTTAGTGTTGAAAAACCACTTTTCGCACTTGTGTTGGTGCAGGAAACCACTTTTGCACTTGTATTAGTGCGGAAAAAACACTTTTTGCACTTGTGATAGTGTTGAAAAAGCACTTTTCGCACTTGTGTTAGTGTTGAAATACCACTTTTCGCACTTGTGTTGGTGCAGGAAACCACTTTTGCACTTGTATTAGTGTGGAAAAACCACTTTTCGCACTTGTGTTAGTGTTGAAAAACCACTTTTCACACCTGTGTTAGTGTTGAAAAACCAATTTTCGCACTTGTGTTGGTGCAGGACACCACTTTTGCACTTGTATTAGTGTGGAAAAAACACTTTTTGCACTTGTGATAGTGTTGAAAACCCACTTTTCGCACTTGTGTTAGTGTTGAAAAACCACTTTTCGCACTTGTGTTAGTGTTGAAAAACCACTTTTCGCACTTGTGTTCGTGCAGGAAACCACTTTTGCACTTGTATTAGTGTGGAAAAAACACTTTTCGCACTTGTGATAGTGTTGAAAAACCACTTTTCGCGCTTGTGTTAGTGTTGAAAACCCACTTTTCGCACTTGTGTTGGTGTAGGAAACCACTTTTGCACTTGTATTAGTGTGGAAAAAACACTTTTTGCACTTGTGATAGTGTTGAAAAACCACTTTTCGCACTTGTGTTAGTGTTGAAAAACCACTTTTCGCACTTGTGTTAGTGTTGAAAAACCACTTTTCGCACTTGTGTTGGTGCAGGAAACCACTTTTGCACTTGTATTAGTGTGGAAAAAACACTTTTCGCACTTGTGATAGTGTTGAAAAAACCACTTTTCGCACTTGTGTTAGTGTTGAAAAACCACTTTTCGCACTTGTGTTGGTGCAGGAAACCACTTTTGCACTTGTATTAGTGTGGAAAAACCACTTTTCGCACTTGTGTTAGTGTTGAAAAACCACTTTTCGCACTTGTGTTAGTGTTGAAAAACCACTTTTCGCACTTGTGTTAGTGTTGAAAAACCACTTTTCGC
Source organism: Myxine glutinosa (assembly GCF_964187855.1). Taxonomy (NCBI): domain Eukaryota; kingdom Metazoa; phylum Chordata; class Myxini; order Myxiniformes; family Myxinidae; genus Myxine; species Myxine glutinosa. The sequence goes on from NW_027617441.1 coordinate 60,553, forward strand.
ACTTGTGTTGGTGCAGGAAACCACTTTTGCACTTGTATTAGTGTGGAAAAAACACTTTTCGCACTTGTGTTAGTGTTGAAGAACCACTTTTCGCACTTGTGTTAGTGTTTAAAAACCACTTTTCGCACCTGTGTTGGTGCAGGAAACCACTTTTGCACTTGTATTAGTGTGGAAAAAACACTTTTTGCACTTGTGATAGTGTTGAAAAACCACTTTTCGCACTTGTGTTAGTGTTGAAATACCACTTTACGCACTTGTGTTGGTGCAGGAAACCACTTTTGCACTTGTATTAGTGTGGAAAAAACACTTTTTGCACTTGTGATAGTGTTGAAAAACGACTTTTCGCACTTGTGTTAGTGTTGAAAAACCACTTTTCGCACTTGTGTTGGTGCAGGAAACCACTTTTGCACTTGTATTAGTGTGGAAAAACCACTTTTCGCACTTGTGTTAGTGTTGAAAAACCACTTTTCGCACCTGTGTTAGTGTTGAAAAACCACTTTTCGCACTTGTGTTGGTGCAGGAACCCACTTTTGCACTTGTATTAGAGTGGAAAAAACACTTTTTGCACTTGTGATAGTGTTGAAAAACCACTATTCGCACTTGTGTTAGTGTTGAAAAAACACTTTTCGCACTTGTGTTAGTGTTGAAAAACCACTTTTCACGCTTGTGTTAGTGTTGAAAAACCACTTTTCGCACTTGTGTTAGTGTTGAAAAACCACTTTTCGCACTTGTGTTAGTGTTGAAAAAACACTTTTCGCGCTTGTGTTAGTGTTGAAAAACCACTTTTCGCACTTGTGTTAGTGTTGAAAAACCACTTTTCGCACTTGTGTTGGTGTAGGAAACCACTTTTGCACTTGTATTAGTGTGGAAAAAACACTTTTTGCACTTGTGATAGTGTTGAAAAACCACTTTTCGCACTTGTGTTAGTGTTGAAAAACCACTTTTCGCACTTGTGTTAGTGTTGAAAAACCACTTTTCGCACTTGTGTTGGTGCAGGAAACCACTTTTGCACTTGTATTAGTGTGGAAAAAACACTTTTCGCACTTGTGATAGTGTTGAAAAACCACTTTTCGCACTTGTGTTAGTGTTGAAAAACCACTTTTCGCACTTGTGTTGGTGCAGGAAACCACTTTTGCACTTGTATTAGTGTGGAAAACCACTTTTCGCACTTGTGTTAGTGTTGAAAAACCACTTTTCACACTTGTGTTAGTGTTGAAAAACCACTTTTCGCACTTGTGTTAGTGTTGAAAAACCACTTTTCGCACTTGTGTTGGTGCAGGAAACCACTTTTGCACTTGTATTAGTGTGGAAAAAACACTTTTCGCACTTGTGTTAGTGTTGAAGAACCACTTTTCGCACTTGTGTTAGTGTTGAAAAACCACTTTTCGCACTTGTGTTGGTGCAGGAAACCACTTTTGCACTTGTATTAGTGTGGAAAAAACACTTTTTGCACTTGTGATAGTGTTGAAAAACCACTTTTCGCACTTGTGTTAGTGTTGAAATACCACTTTACGCACTTGTGTTGGTGCAGGAAACCACTTTTGCACTTGTATTAGTGTGGAAAAAACACTTTTTGCACTTGTGATAGTGTTGAAAAACGACTTTTCGCACTTGTGTTAGTGTTGAAAAACCACTTTTCGCACTTGTGTTGGTGCAGGTAACCACTTTTGCACTTGTATTAGTGTGGAAAAACCACTTTTCGCACTTGTGTTAGTGTTGAAAAACCACTTTTCGCACCTGTGTTAGTGTTGAAAAACCACTTTTCGCGCTTGTGTTGGTGCAGGAACCCACTTTTGCACTTGTATTAGAGTGGAAAAAACACTTTTTGCACTTGTGTTAGTGTTGAAATACCACTTTACGCACTTGTGTTGGTGCAGGAAACCACTTTTGCACTTGTATTAGTGTGGAAAAAACACTTTTTGCACTTGTGATAGTGTTGAAAAACGACTTTTCGCACTTGTGTTAGTGTTGAAAAACCACTTTTCGCACTTGTGTTGGTGCAGGAATCCACTTTTGCACTTGTATTAGTGTGGAAAAACCACTTTTCGCACTTGAGTTAGTGTTGAAAAACCTCTTTTCGCACCTGTGTTAGTGTTGAAAAACCACTTTTCGCACTTGTGTTGGTGCAGGAACCCACTTTTGCACTTGTATTAGAGTGGAAAAAACACTTTTTGCACTTGTGATAGTGTTGAAAAACCACTTTTCGCACTTGTGTTAGTGTTGAAAAAACACTTTTCGCACTTGTGTTAGTGTTGAAAAACCACTTTTCACGCTTGTGTTGGTGTTGAAAAACCACTTTTCGCACTTGTGTTAGTGTTGAAAAACCACTTTTCGCACTTGTGTTAGTGTTGAAAAAACACTTTTCGCACTTGTGATAGTGTTGAAAAACCACTTTTCGCGCTTGTGTTAGTGTTGAAAAACCACTTTTCGCACTTGTGTTAGTGTTGAAAAACCACTTTTCGCACTTGTGTTGGTGTAGGAAACCACTTTTGCACTTGTATTAGTGTGGTAAAAACACTTTTTGCACTTGTGATAGTGTTGAAAAACCACTTTTCGCACTTGTGTTAGTGTTGAAAAACCACTTTTCGCACTTGTGTTAGTGTTGAAAAACCACTTTTCGCACTTGTGTTGGTGCAGGAAACCACTTTTGCACTTGTATTAGTGTGGAAAAAACACTTTTCGCACTTGTGATAGTGTTGAAAAACCACTTTTCGCACTTGTGTTAGTGTTGAAAAACCACTTTTCGCACTTGTGTTGGTGCAGGAAACCACTTTTGCACTTGTATTAGTGTGGAAAAACCACTTTTCGCACTTGTGTTAGTGTTGAAAAACCACTTTTCGCACTTGTGTTAGTGTTGAAAAACCACTTTTTGCACTTGTGTTAGTGTTGAAAAACCACTTTTCGCACTTGTGTTGGTGCAGGAAACCACTTTTGCACTTGTATTAGTGTGGAAAAAACACTTTTCGCACTTGTGTTAGTGTTGAAGAACCACTTTTCGCACTTGTGTTAGTGTTGAAAAACCACTTTTCGCACTTGTGTTGGTGCAGGAAACCACTTTTGCACTTGTATTAGTGTGGAAAAAACACTTTTTGCACTTGTGATAGTGTTGAAAAACCACTTTTCGCACTTGTGTTAGTGTTGAAATACCACTTTACGCACTTGTGTTGGTGCAGGAAACCACTTTTGCACTTGTATTAGTGTGGAAAAAACACTTTTTGCACTTGTGATAGTGTTGAAAAACGACTTTTCGCACTTGTGTTAGTGTTGAAAAACCACTTTTCGCACTTGTGTTGGTGCAGGTAACCACTTTTGCACTTGTATTAGTGTGGAAAAACCACTTTTCGCACTTGTGTTAGTGTTGAAAAACCACTTTTCGCACCTGTGTTAGTGTTGAAAAACCACTTTTCGCGCTTGTGTTGGTGCAGGAACCCACTTTTGCACTTGTATTAGAGTGGAAAAAACACTTTTTGCACTTGTGATAGTGTTGAAAAACCACTTTTCGCACTTGTGTTAGTGTTGAAAAAACACTTTTCGCACTTGTGTTAGTGTTGAAAAACCACTTTTCGCACTTGTGTTCATGCAGGAAACCACTTTTGCACTTGTATTAGTGTGGAAAAAACACTTTTCGCACTTGTGATAGTGTTGAAAAACCACTTTTCGCACTTGTGTTAGTGTTGAAAAACCACTTTTCGCACTTGTGTTAGTGTTGAAATACCACTTTTCGCACTTGTGTTCGTGCAGGAAACCACTTTTGCACTTGTATTAGTGTGGAAAAAACACTTTTCGCACTTGTGATAGTGTTGAAAAACCACTTTTCGCACTTGTGTTAGTGTTGAAAAACCACTTTTCGCACTTGTGTTGGTGCAGGAAACCACTTTTGCACTTGTATTAGTGTGGAAAAACCACTTTTCGCACTTGTGTTAGTGTTGAAAAACCACTTTTCGCACTTGTGTTAGTGATAAAAAAAACCACTTTTCGCACTTGTGTTAGTGTTGAAAAACCACTTTTCGCACTTGTGTTGGTGCAGGAAACCACTTTTGCACTTGTATTAGTGTGGAAAAAACACTTTTTGCACTTGTGATAGTGTTGAAAAACCACTTTTTGCATTTGTGTTAGTGTTGAAATACCACTTTTCGCACTTGTGTTGGTGCAGGAAACCACTTTTGCACTTGTATTAGTGTGGAAAAAACACTTTTTGCACTTGTGATAGTGTTGAAAAACGACTTTTCGCACTTGTGTTAGTGTTGAAAAACCACTTTTCGCACTTGTGTTAGTGTTGAAAAACCACTTTTCGCACTTGTGTTGGTGCAGGAAACCACTTTTGCACTTGTATTAGTGTGGAAAAACCACTTTCGCACTTGTGTTAGTGTTGAAAAACCACTTTTCGCACTTGTGTTAGTGTTGAAAAACCACTTTTCGCACTTGTGTTGGTGCAGGAAACCACTTTTGCACTTGTATTAGTGTGGAAAAACCACTTTTCGCACTTGTGTTAGTGTTGAAAAACCACTTTTCGCACCTGTGTTAGTGTTGAAAAACCACTTTTCGCACTTGTGTTGGTGCAGGAACCCACTTTTGCACTTGTATTAGTGTGGAAAAACCACTTTTCGCACTTGTGTTAGTGTTGAAAAACCACTTTTCGCACTTGTGTTGGTGCAGGAAACCACTTTTGCACTTGTATTAGTGTGGAAAAACCACTTTTCGCACTTGTGTTAGTGTTGAAAAACCACTTTTCGCACCTGTGTTAGTGTTGAAAAACCACTTTTCGCACTTGTGTTGGTGCAGGAACCCACTTTTGCACTTGTATTAGAGTGGAAAAAACACTTTTTGCACTTGTGATAGTGTTGAAAAACCACTTTTCGCACTTGTGTTAGTGTTGAAAAAACACTTTTCGCACTTGTGTTAGTGTTGAAAAACCACTTTTCGCACTTGTGTTCGTGCAGGAAACCACTTTTGCACTTGTATTAGTGTGGAAAAAACACTTTTCGCACTTGTGATAGTGTTGAAAAACCACTTTTCGCACTTGTGTTAGTGTTGAAAAACCACTTTTCGCACTTGTGTTGGTGCAGGAAACCACTTTTGCACTTGTATTAGTGCAGGAAACCACTTTCGCACTTGTGTTAGTGTTGAAAAACCACTTTTCGCACTTGTGTTAGTGTTGAAAAACCACTTTTCGCACTTGTGTTGGTGTTGAAAAACCACTTTTCGCACTTGTGTTGGTGCAGGAAACCACTTTTGCACTTGTATTAGTGTGGAAAAACCACTTTTCGCACTTGTGTTAGTGTTGAAAAACCACTTTTCGCACTTGTGTTAGTGTTGAAAAACCACTTTTCGCACTTGTGTTAGTGTTGAAAAACCACTTTTCGCACTTGTGTTGGTGCAGGAAACCACTTTTGCACTTGTATTAGTGTGGAAAAAACAGTTTTCGCACTTGTTTTAGTGTTGAAGAACCACTTTTCGCACTTGTGTTAGTGTTGAAAAACCACTTTTCGCACTTGTGTTGGTGCAGGAAACCACTTTTGCACTTGTATTAGTGTGGAAAAAACACTTTTTGCACTTGTGATAGTGTTGAAAAACCACTTTTCGCACTTGTGTTAGTGTTGAAATACCACTTTTCGCACTTGTGTTGGTGCAGGAAACCACTTTTGCACTTGTATTAGTGTGGAAAAAACACTTTTTGCACTTGTGATAGTGTTGAAAAACGACTTTTAGCACTTGTGTTAGTGTTGAAAAACCACTTTTCGCACTTGTGTTGGTGCAGGAAACCACTTTTGCACTTGTATTAGTGTGGAAAAACCACTTTTCGCACTTGTGTTAGTGTTGAAAAACCACTTTTCGCACCTGTGTTAGTGTTGAAAAACCACTTTTCGCACTTGTGTTGGTGCAGGAACCCACTTTTGCACTTGTATTAGAGTGGAAAAAACACTTTTTGCACTTGTGATAGTGTTGAAAAACCACTTTTCGCACTTGTGTTAGTGTTGAAAAAACACTTTTCGCACTTGTGTTAGTGTTGAAAAACCACTTTTCGCACTTGTGTTCGTGCAGGAAACCACTTTTGCACTTGTATTAGTGTGGAAAAAACACTTTTCGCACTTGTGATAGTGTTGAAAAACCACTTTTCGCACTTGTGTTAGTGTTGAAAAACCACTTTTCGCACTTGTGTTGGTGCAGGAAACCACTTTTGCACTTGTATTAGTGTGGAAAAACCACTTTTCGCACTTGTGTTAGTGTTGAAAAACCACTTTTCGCACTTGTGTTAGTGATAAAAAACCACTTTTCGCACTTGTGTTAGTGTTGAAAAACCACTTTTCGCACTTGTGTTGGTGCAGGAAACCACTTTTGCACTTGTATTAGTGTGGAAAAAACACTTTTTGCACTTGTGATAGTGTTGAAAAACCACTTTTCGCATTTGTGTTAGTGTTGAAATACCACTTTTCGCACTTGTGTTGGTGCAGGAAACCACTTTTGCACTTGTATTAGTGTGGAAAAAACACTTTTTGCACTTGTGATAGTGTTGAAAAACGACTTTTCGCACTTGTGTTAGTGTTGAAAAACCACTTTTCGCACTTGTGTTAGTGTTGAAAAACCACTTTTCGCACTTGTGTTGGTGCAGGAAACCACTTTTGCACTTGTATTAGTGTGGAAAAAACACTTTTTGCACTTGTGATAGTGTTGAAAAACGACTTTTCGCACTTGTGTTAGTGTTGAAAAACCACTTTTCGCACTTGTGTTAGTGTTGAAAAACCACTTTTCGCACTTGTGTTGGTGCAGGAAACCACTTTTGCACTTGTATTAGTGCGGAAAAAACACTTTTTGCACTTGTGATAGTGTTGAAAAAGCACTTTTCGCACTTGTGTTAGTGTTGAAATACCACTTTTCGCACTTGTGTTGGTGCAGGAAACCACTTTTGCACTTGTATTAGTGTGGAAAAACCACTTTTCGCACTTGTGTTAGTGTTGAAAAACCACTTTTCACACCTGTGTTAGTGTTGAAAAACCAATTTTCGCACTTGTGTTGGTGCAGGACACCACTTTTGCACTTGTATTAGTGTGGAAAAAACACTTTTTGCACTTGTGATAGTGTTGAAAACCCACTTTTCGCACTTGTGTTAGTGTTGAAAAACCACTTTTCGCACTTGTGTTAGTGTTGAAAAACCACTTTTCGCACTTGTGTTCGTGCAGGAAACCACTTTTGCACTTGTATTAGTGTGGAAAAAACACTTTTCGCACTTGTGATAGTGTTGAAAAACCACTTTTCGCGCTTGTGTTAGTGTTGAAAACCCACTTTTCGCACTTGTGTTGGTGTAGGAAACCACTTTTGCACTTGTATTAGTGTGGAAAAAACACTTTTTGCACTTGTGATAGTGTTGAAAAACCACTTTTCGCACTTGTGTTAGTGTTGAAAAACCACTTTTCGCACTTGTGTTAGTGTTGAAAAACCACTTTTCGCACTTGTGTTGGTGCAGGAAACCACTTTTGCACTTGTATTAGTGTGGAAAAAACACTTTTCGCACTTGTGATAGTGTTGAAAAACCACTTTTCGCACTTGTGTTAGTGTTGAAAAACCACTTTTCGCACTTGTGTTGGTGCAGGAAACCACTTTTGCACTTGTATTAGTGTGGAAAAACCACTTTTCGCACTTGTGTTAGTGTTGAAAAACCACTTTTCGCACTTGTGTTAGTGTTGAAAAACCACTTTTCGCACTTGTGTTAGTGTTGAAAAACCACTTTTCGCACTTGTGTTGGTGCAGGAAACCACTTTTGCACTTGTATTAGTGTGGAAAAAACACTTTTCGCACTTGTGTTAGTGTTGAAGAACCACTTTTCGCACTTGTGTTAGTGTTTAAAAACCACTTTTCGCACCTGTGTTGGTGCAGGAAACCACTTTTGCACTTGTATTAGTGTGGAAAAAACACTTTTTGCACTTGTGATAGTGTTGAAAAACCACTTTTCGCACTTGTGTTAGTGTTGAAATACCACTTTACGCACTTGTGTTGGTGCAGGAAACCACTTTTGCACTTGTATTAGTGTGGAAAAAACACTTTTTGCACTTGTGATAGTGTTGAAAAACGACTTTTCGCACTTGTGTTAGTGTTGAAAAACCACTTTTCGCACTTGTGTTGGTGCAGGAAACCACTTTTGCACTTGTATTAGTGTGGAAAAACCACTTTTCGCACTTGTGTTAGTGTTGAAAAACCACTTTTCGCACCTGTGTTAGTGTTGAAAAACCACTTTTCGCACTTGTGTTGGTGCAGGAACCCACTTTTGCACTTGTATTAGAGTGGAAAAAACACTTTTTGCACTTGTGATAGTGTTGAAAAACCACTATTCGCACTTGTGTTAGTGTTGAAAAAACACTTTTCGCACTTGTGTTAGTGTTGAAAAACCACTTTTCACGCTTGTGTTAGTGTTGAAAAACCACTTTTCGCACTTGTGTTAGTGTTGAAAAACCACTTTTCGCACTTGTGTTAGTGTTGAAAAAACACTTTTCGCGCTTGTGTTAGTGTTGAAAAACCACTTTTCGCACTTGTGTTAGTGTTGAAAAACCACTTTTCGCACTTGTGTTGGTGTAGGAAACCACTTTTGCACTTGTATTAGTGTGGAAAAAACACTTTTTGCACTTGTGATAGTGTTGAAAAACCACTTTTCGCACTTGTGTTAGTGTTGAAAAACCACTTTTCGCACTTGTGTTAGTGTTGAAAAACCACTTTTCGCACTTGTGTTGGTGCAGGAAACCACTTTTGCACTTGTATTAGTGTGGAAAAAACACTTTTCGCACTTGTGATAGTGTTGAAAAACCACTTTTCGCACTTGTGTTAGTGTTGAAAAACCACTTTTCGCACTTGTGTTGGTGCAGGAAACCACTTTTGCACTTGTATTAGTGTGGAAAACCACTTTTCGCACTTGTGTTAGTGTTGAAAAACCACTTTTCACACTTGTGTTAGTGTTGAAAAACCACTTTTCGCACTTGTGTTAGTGTTGAAAAACCACTTTTCGCACTTGTGTTGGTGCAGGAAACCACTTTTGCACTTGTATTAGTGTGGAAAAAACACTTTTCGCACTTGTGTTAGTGTTGAAGAACCACTTTTCGCACTTGTGTTAGTGTTGAAAAACCACTTTTCGCACTTGTGTTGGTGCAGGAAACCACTTTTGCACTTGTATTAGTGTGGAAAAAACACTTTTTGCACTTGTGATAGTGTTGAAAAACCACTTTTCGCACTTGTGTTAGTGTTGAAATACCACTTTACGCACTTGTGTTGGTGCAGGAAACCACTTTTGCACTTGTATTAGTGTGGAAAAAACACTTTTTGCACTTGTGATAGTGTTGAAAAACGACTTTTCGCACTTGTGTTAGTGTTGAAAAACCACTTTTCGCACTTGTGTTGGTGCAGGTAACCACTTTTGCACTTGTATTAGTGTGGAAAAACCACTTTTCGCACTTGTGTTAGTGTTGAAAAACCACTTTTCGCACCTGTGTTAGTGTTGAAAAACCACTTTTCGCGCTTGTGTTGGTGCAGGAACCCACTTTTGCACTTGTATTAGAGTGGAAAAAACACTTTTTGCACTTGTGTTAGTGTTGAAATACCACTTTACGCACTTGTGTTGGTGCAGGAAACCACTTTTGCACTTGTATTAGTGTGGAAAAAACACTTTTTGCACTTGTGATAGTGTTGAAAAACGACTTTTCGCACTTGTGTTAGTGTTGAAAAACCACTTTTCGCACTTGTGTTGGTGCAGGAATCCACTTTTGCACTTGTATTAGTGTGGAAAAACCACTTTTCGCACTTGAGTTAGTGTTGAAAAACCTCTTTTCGCACCTGTGTTAGTGTTGAAAAACCACTTTTCGCACTTGTGTTGGTGCAGGAACCCACTTTTGCACTTGTATTAGAGTGGAAAAAACACTTTTTGCACTTGTGATAGTGTTGAAAAACCACTATTCGCACTTGTGTTAGTGTTGAAAAAACACTTTTCGCACTTGTGTTAGTGTTGAAAAACCACTTTTCACGCTTGTGTTGGTGTTGAAAAACCACTTTTCGCACTTGTGTTAGTGTTGAAAAACCACTTTTCGCACTTGTGTTAGTGTTGAAAAAACACTTTTCGCACTTGTGATAGTGTTGTAAAACCACTTTTCGCGCTTGTGTTAGTGTTGAAAAACCACTTTTCGCACTTGTGTTAGTGTTGAAAAACCACTTTTCGCACTTGTGTTGGTGTAGGAAACCACTTTTGCACTTGTATTAGTGTGGTAAAAACACTTTTTGCACTTGTGATAGTGTTGAAAAACCACTTTTCGCACTTGTGTTAGTGTTGAAAAACCACTTTTCGCACTTGTGTTAGTGTTGAAAAACCACTTTTCGCACTTGTGTTGGTGCAGGAAACCACTTTTGCACTTGTATTAGTGTGGAAAAAACACTTTTCGCACTTGTGATAGTGTTGAAAAACCACTTTTCGCACTTGTGTTAGTGTTGAAAAACCACTTTTCGCACTTGTGTTGGTGCAGGAAACCACTTTTGCACTTGTATTAGTGTGGAAAAACCACTTTTCGCACTTGTGTTAGTGTTGAAAAACCACTTTTCGCACTTGTGTTAGTGTTGAAAAACCACTTTTTGCACTTGTGTTAGTGTTGAAAAACCACTTTTCGCACTTGTGTTGGTGCAGGAAACCACTTTTGCACTTGTATTAGTGTGGAAAAAACACTTTTCGCACTTGTGTTAGTGTTGAAGAACCACTTTTCGCACTTGTGTTAGTGTTGAAAAACCACTTTTCGCACTTGTGTTGGTGCAGGAAACCACTTTTGCACTTGTATTAGTGTGGAAAAAACACTTTTTGCACTTGTGATAGTGTTGAAAAACCACTTTTCGCACTTGTGTTAGTGTTGAAATACCACTTTACGCACTTGTGTTGGTGCAGGAAACCACTTTTGCACTTGTATTAGTGTGGAAAAAACACTTTTTGCACTTGTGATAGTGTTGAAAAACGACTTTTCGCACTTGTGTTAGTGTTGAAAAACCACTTTTCGCACTTGTGTTGGTGCAGGTAACCACTTTTGCACTTGTATTAGTGTGGAAAAACCACTTTTCGCACTTGTGTTAGTGTTGAAAAACCACTTTTCGCACCTGTGTTAGTGTTGAAAAACCACTTTTCGCGCTTGTGTTGGTGCAGGAACCCACTTTTGCACTTGTATTAGAGTGGAAAAAACACTTTTTGCACTTGTGATAGTGTTGAAAAACCACTTTTCGCACTTGTGTTAGTGTTGAAAAAACACTTTTCGCACTTGTGTTAGTGTTGAAAAACCACTTTTCGCACTTGTGTTCATGCAGGAAACCACTTTTGCACTTGTATTAGTGTGGAAAAAACACTTTTCGCACTTGTGATAGTGTTGAAAAACCACTTTTCGCACTTGTGTTAGTGTTGAAAAACCACTTTTCGCACTTGTGTTAGTGTTGAAATACCACTTTTCGCACTTGTGTTCGTGCAGGAAACCACTTTTGCACTTGTATTAGTGTGGAAAAAACACTTTTCGCACTTGTGATAGTGTTGAAAAACCACTTTTCGCACTTGTGTTAGTGTTGAAAAACCACTTTTCGCACTTGTGTTGGTGCAGGAAACCACTTTTGCACTTGTATTAGTGTGGAAAAACCACTTTTCGCACTTGTGTTAGTGTTGAAAAACCACTTTTCGCACTTGTGTTAGTGATAAAAAAACCACTTTTCGCACTTGTGTTAGTGTTGAAAAACCACTTTTCGCACTTGTGTTGGTGCAGGAAACCACTTTTGCACTTGTATTAGTGTGGAAAAAACACTTTTTGCACTTGTGATAGTGTTGAAAAACCACTTTTTGCATTTGTGTTAGTGTTGAAATACCACTTTTCGCACTTGTGTTGGTGCAGGAAACCACTTTTGCACTTGTATTAGTGTGGAAAAAACACTTTTTGCACTTGTGATAGTGTTGAAAAACGACTTTTCGCACTTGTGTTAGTGTTGAAAAACCACTTTTCGCACTTGTGTTAGTGTTGAAAAACCACTTTTCGCACTTGTGTTGGTGCAGGAAACCACTTTTGCACTTGTATTAGTGTGGAAAAACCACTTTCGCACTTGTGTTAGTGTTGAAAAACCACTTTTCGCACTTGTGTTAGTGTTGAAAAACCACTTTTCGCACTTGTGTTGGTGCAGGAAACCACTTTTGCACTTGTATTAGTGTGGAAAAACCACTTTTCGCACTTGTGTTAGTGTTGAAAAACCACTTTTCGCACCTGTGTTAGTGTTGAAAAACCACTTTTCGCACTTGTGTTGGTGCAGGAACCCACTTTTGCACTTGTATTAGTGTGGAAAAACCACTTTTCGCACTTGTGTTAGTGTTGAAAAACCACTTTTCGCACTTGTGTTGGTGCAGGAAACCACTTTTGCACTTGTATTAGTGTGGAAAAACCACTTTTCGCACTTGTGTTAGTGTTGAAAAACCACTTTTCGCACCTGTGTTAGTGTTGAAAAACCACTTTTCGCACTTGTGTTGGTGCAGGAACCCACTTTTGCACTTGTATTAGAGTGGAAAAAACACTTTTTGCACTTGTGATAGTGTTGAAAAACCACTTTTCGCACTTGTGTTAGTGTTGAAAAACACTTTTCGCACTTGTGTTAGTGTTGAAAAACCACTTTTCGCACTTGTGTTCGTGCAGGAAACCACTTTTGCACTTGTATTAGTGTGGAAAAAACACTTTTCGCACTTGTGATAGTGTTGAAAAACCACTTTTCGCACTTGTGTTAGTGTTGAAAAACCACTTTTCGCACTTGTGTTGGTGCAGGAAACCACTTTTGCACTTGTATTAGTGTGGAAAAACCACTTTTCGCACTTGTGTTAGTGTTGAAAAACCACTTTTCGCACTTGTGTTAGTGATAAAAAACCACTTTTCGCACTTGTGTTAGTGTTGAAAAACCACTTTTCGCACTTGTGTTGGTGCAGGAAACCACTTTTGCACTTGTATTAGTGTGGAAAAAACACTTTTTGCACTTGTGATAGTGTTGAAAAACCACTTTTCGCATTTGTGTTAGTGTTGAAATACCACTTTTCGCACTTGTGTTGGTGCAGGAAACCACTTTTGCACTTGTATTAGTGTGGAAAAAACACTTTTTGCACTTGTGATAGTGTTGAAAAACCACTTTTCACACTTGTGTTGGTGCAGGAAACCACTTTTGCACTTGTATTAGTGTGGAAAAAACACTTTTCGCACTTGTGTTAGTGTTGAAGAACCACTTTTCGCACTTGTGTTAGTGTTGAAAAACCACTTTTCGCACTTGTGTTGGTGCAGGAAACCACTTTTGCACTTGTATTAGTGTGGAAAAACCACTTTTTGCACTTGTGTTAGTGTTGAAAAACCACTTTTCGCACTTGTGTTGGTGCAGGAAACCACTTTTGCACTTGTATTAGTGTGGAAAAAACACTTTTCGCACTTGTGTTAGTGTTGAAGAACCACTTTTCGCACTTGTGTTAGTGTTGAAAAACCACTTTTCGCACTTGTGTTGGTGCAGGAAACCACTTTTGCTGTTGTATTAGTGTGGAAAAAACACTTTTTGCACTTGTGATAGTGTTGAAAAACCACTTTTCGCACTTGTGTTAGTGTTGAAATACCACTTTACGCACTTGTGTTGGTGCAGGAAACCACTTTTGCACTTGTATTAGTGTGGAAAAAACACTTTTTGCACTTGTGATAGTGTTGAAAAACGACTTTTCGCACTTGTGTTAGTGTTGAAAAACCACTTTTCGCACTTGTGTTGGTGCAGGTAACCACTTTTGCACTTGTATTAGTGTGGAAAAACCACTTTTCGCACTTGTGTTAGTGTTGAAAAACCACTTTTCGCACCTGTGTTAGTGTTGAAAAACCACTTTTCGCGCTTGTGTTGGTGCAGGAACCCACTTTTGCACTTGTATTAGAGTGGAAAAAACACTTTTTGCACTTGTGATAGTGTTGAAAAACCACTTTTCGCACTTGTGTTAGTGTTGAAAAAACACTTTTTGCACTTGTGTTAGTGTTGAAAAACCACTTTTCGCACTTGTGTTCATGCAGGAAACCACTTTTGCACTTGTATTAGTGTGGAAAAAACACTTTTCGCACTTGTGATAGTGTTGAAAAACCACTTTTCGCACTTGTGTTAGTGTTGAAAAACCACTTTTCGCACTTGTGTTAGTGTTGAAATACCACTTTTCGCACTTGTGTTCGTGCAGGAAACCACTTTTGCACTTGTATTAGTGTGGAAAAAACACTTTTCGCACTTGTGATAGTGTTGAAAAACCACTTTTCGCACTTGTGTTAGTGTTGAAAAACCACTTTTCGCACTTGTGTTGGTGCAGGAAACCACTTTTGCACTTGTATTAGTGTGGAAAAACCACTTTTCGCACTTGTGTTAGTGTTGAAAAACCACTTTTCGCACTTGTGTTAGTGATAAAAAACCACTTTTCGCACTTGTGTTAGTGTTGAAAAACCACTTTTCGCACTTGTGTTGGTGCAGGAAACCACTTTTGCACTTGTATTAGTGTGGAAAAAACACTTTTTGCACTTGTGATAGTGTTGAAAAACCACTTTTCGCATTTGTGTTAGTGTTGAAATACCACTTTTCGCACTTGTGTTGGTGCAGGAAACCACTTTTGCACTTGTATTAGTGTGGAAAAAACACTTTTTGCACTTGTGATAGTGTTGAAAAACGACTTTTCGCACTTGTGTTAGTGTTGAAAAACCACTTTTCGCACTTGTGTTAGTGTTGAAAAACCACTTTTCGCACTTGTGTTGGTGCAGGAAACCACTTTTGCACTTGTATTAGTGTGGAAAAACCACTTTTGCACTTGTGTTAGTGTTGAAAAACCACTTTTCGCACTTGTGTTAGTGTTGAAAAACCACTTTTCGCACTTGTGTTGGTGCAGGAAACCACTTTTGCACTTGTATTAGTGTGGAAAAACCACTTTTCGCACTTGTGTTAGTGTTGAAAAACCACTTTTCGCACCTGTGTTAGTGTTGAAAAACCACTTTTCGCACTTGTGTTGGTGCAGGAACCCACTTTTGCACTTGTATTAGTGTGGAAAAACCACTTTTCGCACTTGTGTTAGTGTTGAAAAACCACTTTTCGCACTTGTGTTGGTGCAGGAAACCACTTTTGCACTTGTATTAGTGTGGAAAAACCACTTTTCGCACTTGTGTTAGTGTTGAAAAACCACTTTTCGCACCTGTGTTAGTGTTGAAAAACCACTTTTCGCACTTGTGTTGGTGCAGGAACCCACTTTTGCACTTGTATTAGAGTGGAAAAAACACTTTTTGCACTTGTGATAGTGTTGAAAAACCACTTTTCGCACTTGTGTTAGTGTTGAAAAAACACTTTTCGCACTTGTGTTAGTGTTGAAAAACCACTTTTCGCACTTGTGTTCGTGCAGGAAACCACTTTTGCACTTGTATTAGTGTGGAAAAAACACTTTTCGCACTTGTGATAGTGTTGAAAAACCACTTTTCGCACTTGTGTTAGTGTTGAAAAACCACTTTTCGCACTTGTGTTGGTGCAGGAAACCACTTTTGCACTTGTATTAGTGTGGAAAAACCACTTTTCGCACTTGTGTTAGTGTTGAAAAACCACTTTTCGCACTTGTGTTAGTGATAAAAAACCACTTTTCGCACTTGTGTTAGTGTTGAAAAACCACTTTTCGCACTTGTGTTGGTGCAGGAAACCACTTTTGCACTTGTATTAGTGTGGAAAAAACACTTTTTGCACTTGTGATAGTGTTGAAAAACCACTTTTCGCATTTGTGTTAGTGTTGAAATACCACTTTTCGCACTTGTGTTGGTGCAGGAAACCACTTTTGCACTTGTATTAGTGTGGAAAAAACACTTTTTGCACTTGTGATAGTGTTGAAAAACGACTTTTCGCACTTGTTTTAGTGTTGAAAAACCACTTTTCGCACTTGTGTTAGTGTTGAAAAACCACTTTTCGCACTTGTGTTGGTGTTGAAAAACCACTTTTCACGCTTGTGTTAGTGTTGAAAAACCACTTTTCGCACTTGTGTTAGTGTTGAAAAACCACTTTTCGCACTTGTGTTAGTGTTGAAAAAACACTTTTCGCACTTGTGATAGTGTTGAAAAACCACTTTTCGCGCTTGTGTTAGTGTTGAAAAACCACTTTTCGCACTTGTGTTAGTGTTGAAAAACCACTTTTCGCACTTGTGTTGGTGTAGGAAACCACTTTTGCACTTGTATTAGTGTGGTAAAAACACTTTTTGCACTTGTGATAGTGTTGAAAAACCACTTTTCGCACTTGTGTTAGTGTTGAAAAACCACTTTTCGCACTTGTGTTAGTGTTGAAAAACCACTTTTCGCACTTGTGTTGGTGCAGGAAACCACTTTTGCACTTGTATTAGTGTGGAAAAAACACTTTTCGCACTTGTGATAGTGTTGAAAAACCACTTTTCGCACTTGTGTTAGTGTTGAAAAACCACTTTTCGCACTTGTGTTGGTGCAGGAAACCACTTTTGCACTTGTATTAGTGTGGAAAAACCACTTTTCGCACTTGTGTTAGTGTTGAAAAACCACTTTTCGCACTTGTGTTAGTGTTGAAAAACCACTTTTTGCACTTGTGTTAGTGTTGAAAAACCACTTTTCGCACTTGTGTTGGTGCAGGAAACCACTTTTGCACTTGTATTAGTGTGGAAAAAACACTTTTCGCACTTGTGTTAGTGTTGAAGAACCACTTTTCGCACTTGTGTTAGTGTTGAAAAACCACTTTTCGCACTTGTGTTGGTGCAGGAAACCACTTTTGCACTTGTATTAGTGTGGAAAAAACACTTTTTGCACTTGTGATAGTGTTGAAAAACCACTTTTCGCACTTGTGTTAGTGTTGAAATACCACTTTACGCACTCGTGTTGGTGCAGGAAACCACTTTTGCACTTGTATTAGTGTGGAAAAAACACTTTTTGCACTTGTGATAGTGTTGAAAAACGACTTTTCGCACTTGTGTTAGTGTTGAAAAACCACTTTTCGCACTTGTGTTGGTGCAGGAAACCACTTTTGCACTTGTATTAGTGTGGAAAAACCACTTTTCGCACTTGTGTTAGTGTTGAAAAACCACTTTTCGCACTTGTGTTAGTGATAAAAAACCACTTTTCGCACTTGTGTTAGTGTTGAAAAACCACTTTTCGCACTTGTGTTGGTGCAGGAAACCACTTTTGCACTTGTATTAGTGTGGAAAAAACACTTTTTGCACTTGTGATAGTGTTGAAAAACCACTTTTCGCATTTGTGTTAGTGTTGAAATACCACTTTTCGCACTTGTGTTGGTGCAGGAAACCACTTTTGCACTTGTATTAGTGTGGAAAAAACACTTTTTGCACTTGTGATAGTGTTGAAAAACGACTTTTCGCACTTGTTTTAGTGTTGAAAAACCACTTTTCGCACTTGTGTTAGTGTTGAAAAACCACTTTTCGCACTTGTGTTGGTGTTGAAAAACCACTTTTCACGCTTGTGTTAGTGTTGAAAAACCACTTTTCGCACTTGTGTTAGTGTTGAAAAACCACTTTTCGCACTTGTGTTAGTGTTGAAAAAACACTTTTCGCACTTGTGATAGTGTTGAAAAACCACTTTTCGCGCTTGTGTTAGTGTTGAAAAACCACTTTTCGCACTTGTGTTAGTGTTGAAAAACCACTTTTCGCACTTGTGTTGGTGTAGGAAACCACTTTTGCACTTGTATTAGTGTGGTAAAAACACTTTTTGCACTTGTGATAGTGTTGAAAAACCACTTTTCGCACTTGTGTTAGTGTTGAAAAACCACTTTTCGCACTTGTGTTAGTGTTGAAAAACCACTTTTCGCACTTGTGTTGGTGCAGGAAACCACTTTTGCACTTGTATTAGTGTGGAAAAAACACTTTTCGCACTTGTGATAGTGTTGAAAAACCACTTTTCGCACTTGTGTTAGTGTTGAAAAACCACTTTTCGCACTTGTGTTGGTGCAGGAAACCACTTTTGCACTTGTATTAGTGTGGAAAAACCACTTTTCGCACTTGTGTTAGTGTTGAAAAACCACTTTTCGCACTTGTGTTAGTGTTGAAAAACCACTTTTTGCACTTGTGTTAGTGTTGAAAAACCACTTTTCGCACTTGTGTTGGTGCAGGAAACCACTTTTGCACTTGTATTAGTGTGGAAAAAACACTTTTCGCACTTGTGTTAGTGTTGAAGAACCACTTTTCGCACTTGTGTTAGTGTTGAAAAACCACTTTTCGCACTTGTGTTGGTGCAGGAAACCACTTTTGCACTTGTATTAGTGTGGAAAAAACACTTTTTGCACTTGTGATAGTGTTGAAAAACCACTTTTCGCACTTGTGTTAGTGTTGAAATACCACTTTACGCACTCGTGTTGGTGCAGGAAACCACTTTTGCACTTGTATTAGTGTGGAAAAAACACTTTTTGCACTTGTGATAGTGTTGAAAAACGACTTTTCGCACTTGTGTTAGTGTTGAAAAACCACTTTTCGCACTTGTGTTGGTGCAGGTAACCACTTTTGCACTTGTATTAGTGTGGAAAAACCACTTTTCGCACTTGTGTTAGTGTTGAAAAACCACTTTTCGCACCTGTGTTAGTGTTGAAAAACCACTTTTCGCGCTTGTGTTGGTGCAGGAACCCACTTTTGCACTTGTATTAGAGTGGAAAAAACACTTTTTGCACTTGTGATAGTGTTGAAAAACCACTTTTCGCACTTGTGTTAGTGTTGAAAAAACACTTTTCGCACTTGTGTTAGTGTTGAAAAACCACTTTTCGCACTTGTGTTCATGCAGGAAACCACTTTTGCACTTGTATTAGTGTGGAAAAAACACTTTTCGCACTTGTGATAGTGTTGAAAAACCACTTTTCGCACTTGTGTTAGTGTTGAAAAACCACTTTTCGCACTTGTGTTAGTGTTGAAATACCACTTTTCGCACTTGTGTTCGTGCAGGAAACCACTTTTGCACTTGTATTAGTGTGGAAAAAACACTTTTCGCACTTGTGATAGTGTTGAAAAACCACTTTTCGCACTTGTGTTAGTGTTGAAAAACCACTTTTCGCACTTGTGTTGGTGCAGGAAACCACTTTTGCACTTGTATTAGTGTTGAAAAACCACTTTTCGCACTTGTGTTAGTGTTGAAAAACCACTTTTCGCACTTGTGTTAGTGATAAAAAAAACCACTTTTCGCACTTGTGTTAGTGTTGAAAAACCACTTTTCGCACTTGTGTTGGTGCAGGAAACCACTTTTGCACTTGTATTAGTGTGGAAAAAACACTTTTTGCACTTGTGATAGTGTTGAAAAACCACTTTTCGCATTTGTGTTAGTGTTGAAATACCACTTTTCGCACTTGTGTTGGTGCAGGAAACCACTTTTGCACTTGTATTAGTGTGGAAAAAACACTTTTTGCACTTGTGATAGTGTTGAAAAACGACTTTTCGCACTTGTGTTAGTGTTGAAAAACCACTTTTCGCACTTGTGTTAGTGTTGAAAAACCACTTTTCGCACTTGTGTTGGTGCAGGAAACCACTTTTGCACTTGTATTAGTGTGGAAAAACCACTTTCGCACTTGTGTTAGTGTTGAAAAACCACTTTTCGCACTTGTGTTAGTGTTGAAAAACCACTTTTCGCACTTGTGTTGGTGCAGGAAACCACTTTTGCACTTGTATTAGTGTGGAAAAACCACTTTTCGCACTTGTGTTAGTGTTGAAAAACCACTTTTCGCACCTGTGTTAGTGTTGAAAAACCACTTTTCGCACTTGTGTTGGTGCAGGAACCCACTTTTGCACTTGTATTAGTGTGGAAAAACCACTTTTCGCACTTGTGTTAGTGTTGAAAAACCACTTTTCGCACTTGTGTTGGTGCAGGAAACCACTTTTGCACTTGTATTAGTGTGGAAAAACCACTTTTCGCACTTGTGTTAGTGTTGAAAAACCACTTTTCGCACCTGTGTTAGTGTTGAAAAACCACTTTTCGCACTTGTGTTGGTGCAGGAACCCACTTTTGCACTTGTATTAGAGTGGAAAAAACACTTTTTGCACTTGTGATAGTGTTGAAAAACCACTTTTCGCACTTGTGTTAGTGTTGAAAAAACACTTTTCGCACTTGTGTTAGTGTTGAAAAACCACTTTTCGCACTTGTGTTCGTGCAGGAAACCACTTTTGCACTTGTATTAGTGTGGAAAAAACACTTTTCGCACTTGTGATAGTGTTGAAAAACCACTTTTCGCACTTGTGTTAGTGTTGAAAAACCACTTTTCGCACTTGTGTTGGTGCAGGAAACCACTTTTGCACTTGTATTAGTGTGGAAAAACCACTTTTCGCACTTGTGTTAGTGTTGAAAAACCACTTTTCGCACTTGTGTTAGTGATAAAAAACCACTTTTCGCACTTGTGTTAGTGTTGAAAAACCACTTTTCGCACTTGTGTTGGTGCAGGAAACCACTTTTGCACTTGTATTAGTGTGGAAAAAACACTTTTTGCACTTGTGATAGTGTTGAAAAACCACTTTTCGCATTTGTGTTAGTGTTGAAATACCACTTTTCGCACTTGTGTTGGTGCAGGAAACCACTTTTGCACTTGTATTAGTGTGGAAAAAACACTTTTTGCACTTGTGATAGTGTTGAAAAACCACTTTTCACACTTGTGTTGGTGCAGGAAACCACTTTTGCACTTGTATTAGTGTGGAAAAAACACTTTTCGCACTTGTGTTAGTGTTGAAGAACCACTTTTCGCACTTGTGTTAGTGTTGAAAAACCACTTTTCGCACTTGTGTTGGTGCAGGAAACCACTTTTGCACTTGTATTAGTGTGGAAAAACCACTTTTTGCACTTGTGTTAGTGTTGAAAAACCACTTTTCGCACTTGTGTTGGTGCAGGAAACCACTTTTGCACTTGTATTAGTGTGGAAAAAACACTTTTCGCACTTGTGTTAGTGTTGAAGAACCACTTTTCGCACTTGTGTTAGTGTTGAAAAACCACTTTTCGCACTTGTGTTGGTGCAGGAAACCACTTTTGCACTTGTATTAGTGTGGAAAAAACACTTTTTGCACTTGTGATAGTGTTGAAAAACCACTTTTCGCACTTGTGTTAGTGTTGAAATACCACTTTACGCACTTGTGTTGGTGCAGGAAACCACTTTTGCACTTGTATTAGTGTGGAAAAACCACTTTTTGCACTTGTGTTAGTGTTGAAAAACCACTTTTCGCACCTGTGTTAGTGTTGAAAAACCACTTTTCGCGCTTGTGTTGGTGCAGGAACCCACTTTTGCACTTGTATTAGAGTGGAAAAAACACTTTTTGCACTTGTGATAGTGTTGAAAAACCACTTTTCGCACTTGTGTTAGTGTTGAAAAAACACTTTTCGCACTTGTGTTAGTGTTGAAAAACCACTTTTCGCACTTGTGTTCATGCAGGAAACCACTTTTGCACTTGTATTAGTGTGGAAAAAACACTTTTCGCACTTGTGATAGTGTTGAAAAACCACTTTTCGCACTTGTGTTAGTGTTGAAAAACCACTTTTCGCACTTGTGTTAGTGTTGAAATACCACTTTTCGCACTTGTGTTCGTGCAGGAAACCACTTTTGCACTTGTATTAGTGTGGAAAAAACACTTTTCGCACTTGTGATAGTGTTGAAAAACCACTTTTCGCACTTGTGTTAGTGTTGAAAAACCACTTTTCGCACTTGTGTTGGTGCAGGAAACCACTTTTGCACTTGTATTAGTGTGGAAAAACCACTTTTCGCACTTGTGTTAGTGTTGAAAAACCACTTTTCGCACTTGTGTTAGTGATAAAAAACCACTTTTCGCACTTGTGTTAGTGTTGAAAACCCACTTTTCGCACTTGTGTTGGTGCAGGAAACCACTTTTGCACTTGTATTAGTGTGGAAAAAACACTTTTTGCACTTGTGATAGTGTTGAAAAACCACTTTTCGCATTTGTGTTAGTGTTGAAATACCACTTTTCGCACTTGTGTTGGTGCAGGAAACCACTTTTGCACTTGTATTAGTGTGGAAAAAACACTTTTTGCACTTGTGATAGTGTTGAAAAACGACTTTTCGCACTTGTGTTAGTGTTGAAAAACCACTTTTCGCACTTGTGTTAGTGTTGAAAAACCACTTTTCGCACTTGTGTTGGTGCAGGAAACCACTTTTGCACTTGTATTAGTGTGGAAAAACCACTTTCGCACTTGTGTTAGTGTTGAAAAACCACTTTTCGCACTTGTGTTAGTGTTGAAAAACCACTTTTCGCACTTGTGTTGGTGCAGGAAACCACTTTTGCACTTGTATTAGTGTGGAAAAACCACTTTTCGCACTTGTGTTAGTGTTGAAAAACCACTTTTCGCACCTGTGTTAGTGTTGAAAAACCACTTTTCGCACTTGTGTTGGTGCAGGAACCCACTTTTGCACTTGTATTAGTGTGGAAAAACCACTTTTCGCACTTGTGTTAGTGTTGAAAAACCACTTTTCGCACTTGTGTTGGTGCAGGAAACCACTTTTGCACTTGTATTAGTGTGGAAAAACCACTTTTCGCACTTGTGTTAGTGTTGAAAAACCACTTTTCGCACCTGTGTTAGTGTTGAAAAACCACTTTTCGCACTTGTGTTGGTGCAGGAACCCACTTTTGCACTTGTATTAGAGTGGAAAAAACACTTTTTGCACTTGTGATAGTGTTGAAAAACCACTTTTCGCACTTGTGTTAGTGTTGAAAAAACACTTTTCGCACTTGTGTTAGTGTTGAAAAACCACTTTTCGCACTTATGTTCGTGCAGGAAACCACTTTTGCACTTGTATTAGTGTGGAAAAAACACTTTTCGCACTTGTGATAGTGTTGAAAAACCACTTTTCGCACTTGTGTTAGTGTTGAAAAACCACTTTTCGCACTTGTGTTGGTGCAGGAAACCACTTTTGCACTTGTATTAGTGTGGAAAAACCACTTTTCGCACTTGTGTTAGTGTTGAAAAACCACTTTTCGCACTTGTGTTAGTGATAAAAAACCACTTTTCGCACTTGTGTTAGTGTTGAAAAACCACTTTTCGCACTTGTGTTGGTGCAGGAAACCACTTTTGCACTTGTATTAGTGTGGAAAAAACACTTTTTGCACTTGTGATAGTGTTGAAAAACCACTTTTCGCATTTGTGTTAGTGTTGAAATACCACTTTTCGCACTTGTGTTGGTGCAGGAAACCACTTTTGCACTTGTATTAGTGTGGAAAAAACACTTTTTGCACTTGTGATAGTGTTGAAAAACGACTTTTCGCACTTGTTTTAGTGTTGAAAAACCACTTTTCGCACTTGTGTTAGTGTTGAAAAACCACTTTTCGCACTTGTGTTGGTGCAGGAAACCACTTTTGCACTTGTATTAGTGTGGAAAAAACACTTTTTGCACTTGTGATAGTGTTGAAAAACGACTTTTCGCACTTGTGTTAGTGTTGAAAAACCACTTTTCGCACTTGTGTTAGTGTTGAAAAACCACTTTTCGCACTTGTGTTGGTGCAGGAAACCACTTTTGCACTTGTATTAGTGCGGAAAAAACACTTTTTGCACTTGTGATAGTGTTGAAAAAGCACTTTTCGCACTTGTGTTAGTGTTGAAATACCACTTTTCGCACTTGTGTTGGTGCAGGAAACCACTTTTGCACTTGTATTAGTGTGGAAAAACCACTTTTCGCACTTGTGTTAGTGTTGAAAAACCACTTTTCACACCTGTGTTAGTGTTGAAAAACCAATTTTCGCACTTGTGTTGGTGCAGGACACCACTTTTGCACTTGTATTAGTGTGGAAAAAACACTTTTTGCACTTGTGATAATGTTGAAAACCCACTTTTCGCACTTGTGTTAGTGTTGAAAAACCACTTTTCGCACTTGTGTTAGTGTTGAAAAACCACTTTTCGCACTTGTGTTCATGCAGGAAACCACTTTTGCACTTGTATTAGTGTGGAAAAAACACTTTTCGCACTTGTGATAGTGTTGAAAAACCACTTTTCGCGCTTGTGTTAGTGTTGAAAAACCACTTTTCGCACTTGTGTTGGTGTAGGAAACCACTTTTGCACTTGTATTAGTGTGGAAAAAACACTTTTTGCACTTGTGATAGTGTTGAAAAACCACTTTTCGCACTTGTGTTAGTGTTGAAAAACCACTTTTCGCACTTGTGTTAGTGTTGAAAAACCACTTTTCGCACTTGTGTTGGTGCAGGAAACCACTTTTGCACTTGTATTAGTGTGGAAAAAACACTTTTCGCACTTGTGATAGTGTTGAAAAACCACTTTTCGCACTTGTGTTAGTGTTGAAAAACCACTTTTCGCACTTGTGTTGGTGCAGGAAACCACTTTTGCACTTGTATTAGTGTGGAAAAACCACTTTTCGCACTTGTGTTAGTGTTGAAAAACCACTTTTCGCACTTGTGTTAGTGTTGAAAAACCACTTTTCGCACTTGTGTTAGTGTTGAAAAACCACTTTTCGCACTTGTGTTGGTGCAGGAAACCACTTTTGCACTTGTATTAGTGTGGAAAAAACACTTTTCGCACTTGTGTTAGTGTTGAAGAACCACTTTTCGCACTTGTGTTAGTGTTGAAAAACCACTTTTCGCACCTGTGTTGGTGCAGGAAACCACTTTTGCACTTGTATTAGTGTGGAAAAAACACTTTTTGCACTTGTGATAGTGTTGAAAAACCACTTTTCGCACTTGTGTTAGTGTTGAAATACCACTTTACGCACTTGTGTTGGTGCAGGAAACCACTTTTGCACTTGTATTAGTGTGGAAAAAACACTTTTTGCACTTGTGATAGTGTTGAAAAACGACTTTTCGCACTTGTGTTAGTGTTGAAAAACCACTTTTCGCACTTGTGTTGGTGCAGGAAACCACTTTTGCACGTGTATTAGTGTGGAAAAACCACTTTTCGCACTTGTGTTAGTGTTGAAAAACCACTTTTCGCACCTGTGTTAGTGTTGAAAAACCACTTTTCACACTTGTGTTGGTGCAGGAACCCACTTTTGCACTTGTATTAGAGTGGAAAAAACACTTTTTGCACTTGTGATAGTGTTGAAAAACCACTATTCGCACTTGTGTTAGTGTTGAAAAAACACTTTTCGCACTTGTGTTAGTGTTGAAAAACCACTTTTCACGCTTGTGTTAGTGTTGGAAAACCACTTTTCGCACTTGTGTTAGTGTTGAAAAACCACTTTTCGCACTTGTGTTAGTGTTGAAAAAACACTTTTCGCGCTTGTGTTAGTGTTGAAAAACCACTTTTCGCACTTGTGTTAGTGTTGAAAAACCACTTTTCGCACTTGTGTTGGTGTAGGAAACCACTTTTGCACTTGTATTAGTGTGGAAAAAACACTTTTTGCACTTGTGATAGTGTTGAAAAACCACTTTTCGCACTTGTGTTAGTGTTGAAAAACCACTTTTCGCGCTTGTGTTAGTGTTGAAAAACCACTTTTCGCACTTGTGTTGGTGCAGGAAACCACTTTTGCACTTGTATTAGTGTGGAAAAAACACTTTTCGCACTTGTGATAGTGTTGAAAAACCACTTTTCGCACTTGTGTTAGTGTTGAAAAACCACTTTTCGCACTTGTGTTGGTGCAGGAAACCACTTTTGCACTTGTATTAGTGTGGAAAACCACTTTTCGCACTTGTGTTAGTGTTGAAAAACCACTTTTCGCACTTGTGTTAGTGTTGAAAAACCACTTTTCGCACTTGTGTTAGTGTTGAAAAACCACTTTTCGCACTTGTGTTGGTGCAGGAAACCACTTTTGCACTTGTATTAGTGTGGAAAAAACACTTTTCGCACTTGTGTTAGTGTTGAAGAACCACTTTTCGCACTTGTGTTAGTGTTGAAAAACCACTTTTCGCACTTGTGTTGGTGCAGGAAACCACTTTTGCACTTGTATTAGTGTGGAAAAAACACTTTTTGCACTTGTGATAGTGTTGAAAAACCACTTTTCGCACTTGTGTTAGTGTTGAAATACCACTTTACGCACTTGTGTTGGTGCAGGAAACCACTTTTGCACTTGTATTAGTGTGGAAAA
Source organism: Myxine glutinosa (assembly GCF_964187855.1). Lineage (NCBI taxonomy): Eukaryota > Metazoa > Chordata > Myxini > Myxiniformes > Myxinidae > Myxine > Myxine glutinosa. Next base: position 86,569 of record NW_027617441.1, read on the forward strand.
AACACTTTTTGCACTTGTGATAGTGTTGAAAAACGACTTTTCGCACTTGTGTTAGTGTTGAAAAACCACTTTTCGCACTTGTGTTGGTGCAGGTAACCACTTTTGCACTTGTATTAGTGTGGAAAAACCACTTTTCGCACTTGTGTTAGTGTTGAAAAACCACTTTTCGCACCTGTGTTAGTGTTGAAAAACCACTTTTCGCGCTTGTGTTGGTGCAGGAACCCACTTTTGCACTTGTATTAGAGTGGAAAAAACACTTTTTGCACTTGTGTTAGTGTTGAAATACCACTTTACGCACTTGTGTTGGTGCAGGAAACCACTTTTGCACTTGTATTAGTGTGGAAAAAACACTTTTTGCACTTGTGATAGTGTTGAAAAACGACTTTTCGCACTTGTGTTAGTGTTGAAAAACCACTTTTCGCACTTGTGTTGGTGCAGGAAACCACTTTTGCACTTGTATTAGTGTGGAAAAACCACTTTTCGCACTTGTGTTAGTGTTGAAAAACCTCTTTTCGCACCTGTGTTAGTGTTGAAAAACCACTTTTCGCACTTGTGTTGGTGCAGGAACCCACTTTTGCACTTGTATTAGAGTGGAAAAAACACTTTTTGCACTTGTGATAGTGTTGAAAAACCACTATTCGCACTTGTGTTAGTGTTGAAAAAACACTTTTCGCACTTGTGTTAGTGTTGAAAAACCACTTTTCACGCTTGTGTTAGTGTTGAAAAACCACTTTTCGCACTTGTGTTAGTGTTGAAAAACCACTTTTCGCACTTGTGTTAGTGTTGAAAAAACACTTTTCGCACTTGTGATAGTGTTGAAAAACCACTTTTCGCGCTTGTGTTAGTGTTGAAAAACCACTTTTCGCACTTGTGTTAGTGTTGAAAAACCACTTTTCGCACTTGTGTTGGTGTAGGAAACCACTTTTGCACTTGTATTAGTGTGGAAAAAACACTTTTTGCACTTCTGATAGTGTTGAAAAACCACTTTTCGCACTTGTGTTAGTGTTGAAAAACCACTTTTCGCACTTGTGTTAGTGTTGAAAAACCACTTTTCGCACTTGTGTTGGTGCAGGAAACCACTTTTGCACTTGTATTAGTGTGGAAAAAACACTTTTCGCACTTGTGATAGTGTTGAAAAACCACTTTTCGCACTTGTGTTAGTGTTGAAAAACCACTTTTCGCACTTGTGTTGGTGCAGGAAACCACTTTTGCACTTGTATTAGTGTGGAAAAACCACTTTTCGCACTTGTGTTAGTGTTGAAAAACCACTTTTCGCACTTGTGTTAGTGTTGAAAAACCACTTTTTGCACTTGTGTTAGTGTTGAAAAACCACTTTTCGCACTTGTGTTGGTGCAGGAAACCACTTTTGCACTTGTATTAGTGTGGAAAAAACACTTTTCGCACTTGTGTTAGTGTTGAAGAACCACTTTTCGCACTTGTGTTAGTGTTGAAAAACCACTTTTCGCACTTGTGTTGGTGCAGGAAACCACTTTTGCACTTGTATTAGTGTGGAAAAAACACTTTTTGCACTTGTGATAGTGTTGAAAAACCACTTTTCGCACTTGTGTTAGTGTTGAAATACCACTTTACGCACTTGTGTTGGTGCAGGAAACCACTTTTGCACTTGTATTAGTGTGGAAAAAACACTTTTTGCACTTGTGATAGTGTTGAAAAACGACTTTTCGCACTTGTGTTAGTGTTGAAAAACCACTTTTCGCACTTGTGTTGGTGCAGGTAACCACTTTTGCACTTGTATTAGTGTGGAAAAACCACTTTTCGCACTTGTGTTAGTGTTGAAAAACCACTTTTCGCACCTGTGTTAGTGTTGAAAAACCACTTTTCGCGCTTGTGTTGGTGCAGGAACCCACTTTTGCACTTGTATTAGAGTGGAAAAAACACTTTTTGCACTTGTGATAGTGTTGAAAAACCACTTTTCGCACTTGTGTTAGTGTTGAAAAAACACTTTTCGCACTTGTGTTCATGCAGGAAACCACTTTTGCACTTGTATTAGTGTGGAAAAAACACTTTTCGCACTTGTGATAGTGTTGAAAAACCACTTTTCGCACTTGTGTTAGTGTTGAAAAACCACTTTTCGCACTTGTGTTAGTGTTGAAATACCACTTTTCGCACTTGTGTTCGTGCAGGAAACCACTTTTGCACTTGTATTAGTGTGGAAAAAACACTTTTCGCACTTGTGATAGTGTTGAAAAACCACTTTTCGCACTTGTGTTAGTGTTGAAAAACCACTTTTCGCACTTGTGTTGGTGCAGGAAACCACTTTTGCACTTGTATTAGTGTGGAAAAACCACTTTTCACACTTGTGTTAGTGTTGAAAAACCACTTTTCGCACTTGTGTTAGTGATAAAAAAAACCACTTTTCGCACTTGTGTTAGTGTTGAAAAACCACTTTTCGCACTTGTGTTGGTGCAGGAAACCACTTTTGCACTTGTATTAGTGTGGAAAAAACACTTTTTGCACTTGTGATAGTGTTGAAAAACCACTTTTCGCATTTGTGTTAGTGTTGAAATACCACTTTTCGCACTTGTGTTGGTGCAGGAAACCACTTTTACACTTGTATTAGTGTGGAAAAAACACTTTTTGCACTTGTGATAGTGTTGAAAAACCACTTTTCGCACTTGTGTTAGTGTTGAAAAACCACTTTTCGCACTTGTGTTAGTGTTGAAAAACCACTTTTCGCACTTGTGTTGGTGCAGGAAACCACTTTTGCACTTGTATTAGTGTGGAAAAAACACTTTTCGCACTTGTGATAGTGTTGAAAAACCACTTTTCGCACTTGTGTTAGTGTTGAAAAACCACTTTTCGCACTTGTGTTGGTGCAGGAAACCACTTTTGCACTTGTATTAGTGTGGAAAAACCACTTTTCGCACTTGTGTTAGTGTTGAAAAACCACTTTTCGCACTTGTGTTAGTGTTGAAAAACCACTTTTTGCACTTGTGTTAGTGTTGAAAAACCACTTTTCGCACTTGTGTTGGTGCAGGAAACCACTTTTGCACTTGTATTAGTGTGGAAAAAACACTTTTCGCACTTGTGTTAGTGTTGAAGAACCACTTTTCGCACTTGTGTTAGTGTTGAAAAACCACTTTTCGCACTTGTGTTGGTGCAGGAAACCACTTTTGCACTTGTATTAGTGTGGAAAAAACACTTTTTGCACTTGTGATAGTGTTGAAAACCACTTTTCGCACTTGTGTTAGTGTTGAAATACCACTTTACGCACTTGTGTTGGTGCAGGAAACCACTTTTGCACTTGTATTAGTGTGGAAAAAACACTTTTTGCACTTGTGATAGTGTTGAAAAACGACTTTTCGCACTTGTGTTAGTGTTGAAAAACCACTTTTCGCACTTGTGTTGGTGCAGGTAACCACTTTTGCACTTGTATTAGTGTGGAAAAACCACTTTTCGCACTTGTGTTAGTGTTGAAAAACCACTTTTCGCACCTGTGTTAGTGTTGAAAAACCACTTTTCGCGCTTGTGTTGGTGCAGGAACCCACTTTTGCACTTGTATTAGAGTGGAAAAAACACTTTTTGCACTTGTGATAGTGTTGAAAAACCACTTTTCGCACTTGTGTTAGTGTTGAAAAAACACTTTTCGCACTTGTGTTAGTGTTGAAAAACCACTTTTCGCACTTGTGTTCATGCAGGAAACCACTTTTGCACTTGTATTAGTGTGGAAAAAACACTTTTCGCACTTGTGATAGTGTTGAAAAACCACTTTTCGCACTTGTGTTAGTGTTGAAAAACCACTTTTCGCACTTGTGTTAGTGTTGAAATACCACTTTTCGCACTTGTGTTCGTGCAGGAAACCACTTTTGCACTTGTATTAGTGTGGAAAAAACACTTTTTGCACTTGTGATAGTGTTGAAAAACCACTTTTCGCACTTGTGTTAGTGTTGAAAAACCACTTTTCGCACTAGTGTTGGTGCAGGAAACCACTTTTGCACTTGTATTAGTGTGGAAAAACCACTTTTCGCACTTGTGTTAGTGTTGAAAAACCACTTTTCGCACTTGTGTTAGTGATAAAAAAACCACTTTTCGCACTTGTGTTAGTGTTGAAAAACCACTTTTCGCACTTGTGTTGGTGCAGGAAACCACTTTTGCACTTGTATTAGTGTGGAAAAAACACTTTTTGCACTTGTGATAGTGTTGAAAAACCACTTTTCGCATTTGTGTTAGTGTTGAAATACCACTTTTCGCACTTGTGTTGGTGCAGGAAACCACTTTTGCACTTGTATTAGTGTGGAAAAAACACTTTTTGCACTTGTGATAGTGTTGAAAAACGACTTTTCGCACTTGTGTTAGTGTTGAAAAACCACTTTTCGCACTTGTGTTAGTGTTGAAAAACCACTTTTCGCACTTGTGTTGGTGCAGGAAACCACTTTTGCACTTGTATTAGTGTGGAAAAACCACTTTCGCACTTGTGTTAGTGTTGAAAAACCACTTTTCGCACTTGTGTTAGTGTTGAAAAACCACTTTTCGCACTTGTGTTGGTGCAGGAAACCACTTTTGCACTTGTATTAGTGTGGAAAAACCACTTTTCGCACTTGTGTTAGTGTTGAAAAACCACTTTTCGCACCTGTGTTAGTGTTGAAAAACCACTTTTCGCACTTGTGTTGGTGCAGGAACCCACTTTTGCACTTGTATTAGAGTGGAAAAAACACTTTTTGCACTTGTGATAGTGTTGAAAAACCACTTTTCGCACTTGTGTTAGTGTTGAAAAAACACTTTTCGCACTTGTGTTAGTGCTGAAAAACCACTTTTCGCACTTGTGTTAGTGCAGGAAACCACTTTTGCACTTGTATTAGTGTGGAAAAAACACTTTTTGCACTTGTGATAGTGTTGAAAAACCACTTTTCGCACTTGTGTTAGTGTTGAAAAACCACTTTTCGCACTTGTGTTGGTGCAGGAAACCACTTTTGCACTTGTATTAGTGTGGAAAAACCACTTTTCGCACTTGTGTTAGTGTTGAAAAACCACTTTTCGCACTTGTGTTAGTGATAAAAAACCATTTTTCGCACTTGTGTTAGTGTTGAAAAACCACTTTTCGCACTTGTGTTGGTGCAGGAAACCACTTTTGCACTTGTATTAGTGTGGAAAAAACACTTTTTGCACTTGTGATAGTGTTGAAAAACCACTTTTCGCACTTGTGTTAGTGTTGAAATACCACTTTTCGCACTTGTGTTGGTGCAGGAAACCACTTTTGCACTTGTATTAGTGTGGAAAAAACACTTTTTGCACTTGTGATAGTGTTGAAAAACGACTTTTCGCACTTGTGTTAGTGTTGAAAAACCACTTTTCGCACTTGTGTTAGTGTTGAAAAACCACTTTTCGCACTTGTGTTGGTGCAGGAAACCACTTTTGCACTTGTATTAGTGTGGAAAAACCACTTTCGCACTTGTGTTAGTGTTGAAAAACCACTTTTCGCACTTGTGTTAGTGTTGAAAAACCACTTTTCGCACTGGTGTTGGTGCAGGAAACCACTTTTGCACTTGTATTAGTGCGGAAAAAACACTTTTTGCACTTGTGATAGTGTTGAAAAACCACTTTTCGCACTTGTGTTAGTGTTGAAATACCACTTTTCGCACTTGTGTTGGTGCAGGAAACCACTTTTGCACTGTATTAGTGTGGAAAAAACACTTTTCGCACTTGTGTTAGTGTTGAAAAACCACTTTTCACACCTGTGTTAGTGTTGAAAAACCACTTTTCGCACTTGTGTGGTGCAGGACACCACTTTTTGCACTTGTATTAGTGTGGAAAAAACACTTTTTGCACTTGTGATAGTGTTGAAAACGACTTTTCGCGCTTGTGTTAGTGTTGAAAAACCACTTTTCGCACTTGTGTTAGTGTTGAAAAACCACTTTTCGCACTTGTGTTGGTGCAGGAAACCACTTTTGCACTTGTATTAGTGTGGAAAAAACACTTTTTGCACTTGTGATAGTGTTGAAAAACGACTTTTCACACTTGGGTTAGTGTTGAAAAACCACTTTTCGCACTTGTGTTAGTGTTGAAAAACCACTTTTCGCACTTGTGTTAGTGTTGAAAAACCACTTTTCGCACTTGTGTTGTGCAGGAAACCACTTTTGCACTTGTATTAGTGTGGAAAAACCACTTTCGCACTTGTGTTAGTGTTGAAAACCACTTTTCGCACTTGTGTTAGTGTTGAAAAACCACTTTTCGCACTTGTGTTGGTGCAGGAAACCACTTTTGCACTTGTATTAGTGTGGAAAAACCACTTTTCGCACTTGTGTTAGTGTTGAAAAACCACTTTTCGCACCTGTGTTAGTGTTGAAAAAACCACTTTTCGCACTTGTGTTGGTGCAGGAACCACTTTTGCACTTGTATTAGAGTGGAAAAACACTTTTTGCACTTGTGATAGTGTTGAAAAACCACTTTTCGCACTTGTGTTAGTGTTGAAAAAACACTTTTCGCACTTGTGTTAGTGCTGAAAAACCACTTTTCGCACTTGTGTTAGTGCAGGAAACCACTTTTGCACTTGTATTAGTGTGGAAAAAACACTTTTCGCACTTGTGATAGTGTTGAAAAACCACTTTTCGCACTTGTGTTAGTGTTGAAAAACCACTTTTCGCACTTGTGTTGGTGCAGGAAACCACTTTTGCACTTGTATTAGTGTGGAAAAACCACTTTTCGCACTTGTGTTAGTGTTGAAAAACCACTTTTCGCACTTGTGTTAGTGATAAAAAACCATTTTTCGCACTTGTGTTAGTGTTGAAAAACCACTTTTCGCACTTGTGTTGGTGCAGGAAACCACTTTTGCACTTGTATTAGTGTGGAAAAAACACTTTTTGCACTTGTGATAGTGTTGAAAAACCACTTTTCGCACTTGTGTTAGTGTTGAAATACCACTTTTCGCACTTGTGTTGGTGCAGGAAACCACTTTTGCACTTGTATTAGTGTGGAAAAAACACTTTTTGCACTTGTGATAGTGTTGAAAAACGACTTTTCGCGCTTGTGTTAGTGTTGAAAAACCACTTTTCGCACTTGTGTTAGTGTTGAAAAACCACTTTTCGCACTTGTGTTGGTGCAGGAAACCACTTTTGCACTTGTATTAGTGTGGAAAAACCACTTTCGCACTTGTGTTAGTGTTGAAAAACCACTTTTCGCACTTGTGTTAGTGTTGAAAAACCACTTTTCGCACTTGTGTTGGTGCAGGAAACCACTTTTGCACTTGTATTAGTGCGGAAAAAACACTTTTTGCACTTGTGATAGTGTTGAAAAACCACTTTTCGCACTTGTGTTAGTGTTGAAATACCACTTTTCGCACTTGTGTTGGTGCAGGAAACCACTTTTGCACTTGTATTAGTGTGGAAAAACCACTTTTCGCACTTGTGTTAGTGTTGAAAAACCACTTTTCACACCTGTGTTAGTGTTGAAAAACCACTTTTCGCACTTGTGTTGGTGCAGGACACCACTTTTGCACTTGTATTAGTGTGGAAAAAACACTTTTTGCACTTGTGATAGTGTTGAAAAACGACTTTTCGCACTTGTGTTAGTGTTGAAAAACCACTTTTCGCACTTGTGTTAGTGTTGAAAAACCACTTTTCGCACTTGTGTTGGTGCAGGAAACCACTTTTGCACTTGTATTAGTGTGGAAAAAACACTTTTTGCACTTGTGATAGTGTTGAAAAACGACTTTTCGCACTTGTGTTAGTGTTGAAAACCACTTTTCGCACTTGTGTTAGTGTTGAAAAACCACTTTTCGCACTTGTGTTGGTGCAGGAAACCACTTTTGCACTTGTATTAGTGCGGAAAAAACACTTTTTGCACTTGTGATAGTGTTGAAAAAGCACTTTTCGCACTTGTGTTAGTGTTGAAATACCACTTTTCGCACTTGTGTTGGTGCAGGAAACCACTTTTGCACTTGTATTAGTGTGGAAAAACCACTTTTCGCACTTGTGTTAGTGTTGAAAAACCACTTTTCACACCTGTGTTAGTGTTGAAAAACCACTTTTCGCACTTGTGTTGGTGCAGGACACCACTTTTGCACTTGTATTAGTGTGGAAAAAACACTTTTTGCACTTGTGATAGTGTTGAAAACCCACTTTTCGCACTTGTGTTAGTGTTGAAAAACCACTTTTCGCACTTGTGTTAGTGTTGAAAAACCACTTTTCGCACTTGTGTTCGTGCAGGAAACCGCTTTTGCACTTGTATTAGTGTGGAAAAAACACTTTTCGCACTTGTGATAGTGTTGAAAAACCACTTTTCGCGCTTGTGTTAGTGTTGAAAAACCACTTTTCGCACTTGTGTTGGTGTAGGAAACCACTTTTGCACTTGTATTAGTGTGGAAAAAACACTTTTTGCACTTGTGATAGTGTTGAAAAACCAATTTTCGCACTTGTGTTAGTGTTGAAAAACCACTTTTCGCACTTGTGTTAGTGTTGAAAAACCACTTTTCGCACTTGTGTTGGTGCAGGAAACCACTTTTGCACTTGTATTAGTGTGGAAAAAACACTTTTCGCACTTGTGATAGTGTTGAAAAACCACTTTTCGCACTTGTGTTAGTGTTGAAAAACCACTTTTCGCACTTGTGTTGGTGCAGGAAACCACTTTTGCACTTGTATTAGTGTGGAAAAACCACTTTTCGCACTTGTGTTAGTGTTGAAAAACCACTTTTCGCACTTGTGTTAGTGTTGAAAAACCACTTTTCGCACTTGTGTTAGTGTTGAAAAACCACTTTTCGCACTTGTGTTGGTGCAGGAAACCACTTTTGCACTTGTATTAGTGTGGAAAAAACACTTTTCGCACTTGTGTTAGTGTTGAAGAACCACTTTTCGCACTTGTGTTAGTGTTGAAAAACCACTTTTCGCACCTGTGTTGGTGCAGGAAACCACTTTTGCACTTGTATTAGTGTGGAAAAAACACTTTTTGCACTTGTGATAGTGTTGAAAAACCACTTTACGCACTTGTGTTGGTGCAGGAAACCACTTTTGCACTTGTATTAGTGTGGAAAAAACACTTTTTGCACTTGTGATAGTGTTGAAAAACGACTTTTCGCACTTGTGTTAGTGTTGAAAAACCACTTTTCGCACTTGTGTTGGTGCAGGAAACCACTTTTGCACTTGTATTGGTGTGGAAAAACCACTTTTCGCACTTGTGTTAGTGTTGAAAAACCACTTTTCGCACCTGTGTTAGTGTTGAAAAACCACTTTTCGCACTTGTGTTGGTGCAGGAACCCACTTTTGCACTTGTATTAGAGTGGAAAAAACACTTTTTGCACTTGTGATAGTGTTGAAAAACCACTATTCGCACTTGTGTTAGTGTTGAAAAAACACTTTTCGCACTTGTGTTAGTGTTGAAAAACCACTTTTCACGCTTGTGTTAGTGTTGAAAAACCACTTTTCGCACTTGTGTTAGTGTTGAAAAACCACTTTTCGCACTTGTGTTAGTGTTGAAAAAACACTTTTCGCGCTTGTGTTAGTGTTGAAAAACCACTTTTCGCACTTGTGTTAGTGTTGAAAAACCACTTTTCGCACTTGTGTTGGTGTAGGAAACCACTTTTGCACTTGTATTAGTGTGGAAAAAACACTTTTTGCACTTGTGATAGTGTTGAAAAACCACTTTTCGCACTTGTGTTAGTGTTGAAAAACCACTTTTCGCACTTGTGTTAGTGTTGAAAAACCACTTTTCGCACTTGTGTTGGTGCAGGAAACCACTTTTGCACTTGTATTAGTGTGGAAAAAACACTTTTCGCACTTGTGATAGTGTTGAAAAACCACTTTTCGCACTTGTGTTAGTGTTGAAAAACCACTTTTCGCACTTGTGTTGGTGCAGGAAACCACTTTTGCACTTGTATTAGTGTGGAAAAACCACTTTTCGCACTTGTGTTAGTGTTGAAAAACCACTTTTCGCACTTGTGTTAGTGTTGAAAAACCACTTTTCGCACTTGTGTTAGTGTTGAAAAACCACTTTTCGCACTTGTGTTGGTGCAGGAAACCACTTTTGCACTTGTATTAGTGTGGAAAAAACACTTTTCGCACTTGTGTTAGTGTTGAAGAACCACTTTTCGCACTTGTGTTAGTGTTGAAAAACCACTTTTCGCACTTGTGTTGGTGCAGGAAACCACTTTTGCACTTGTATTAGTGTGGAAAAAACACTTTTTGCACTTGTGATAGTGTTGAAAAACCACTTTTCGCACTTGTGTTAGTGTTGAAATACCACTTTACGCACTTGTGTTGGTGCAGGAAACCACTTTTGCACTTGTATTAGTGCGGAAAAACCACTTTTCGCACTTGTGTTAGTGTTGAAAAACCACTTTTCACACCTGTGTTAGTGTTGAAAAACCACTTTTCGCACTTGTGTTGGTGCAGGACACCACTTCTGCACTTGTATTAGTGTGGAAAAACCACTTTTCGCACTTGTGTTAGTGTTGAAAAACCACTTTTCACACCTGTGTTAGTGTTGAAAAACCACTTTTCGCACTTGTGTTGGTGCAGGACACCACTTTTGCACTTGTATTAGTGTGGAAAAAACACTTTTTGCACTTGTGATAGTGTTGAAAACCCACTTTTCGCACTTGTGTTAGTGTTGAAAAACCACTTTTCGCACTTGTGTTAGTGTTGAAAAACCACTTTTCGCACTTGTGTTCGTGCAGGAAACCGCTTTTGCACTTGTATTAGTGTGGAAAAAACACTTTTCGCACTTGTGATAGTGTTGAAAAACCACTTTTCGCGCTTGTGTTAGTGTTGAAAAACCACTTTTCGCACTTGTGTTGGTGTAGGAAACCACTTTTGCACTTGTATTAGTGTGGAAAAAACACTTTTTGCACTTGTGATAGTGTTGAAAAACCACTTTTCGCACTTGTGTTAGTGTTGAAAAACCACTTTTCGCACTTGTGTTAGTGTTGAAAAACCACTTTTCGCACTTGTGTTGGTGCAGGAAACCACTTTTGCACTTGTATTAGTGTGGAAAAAACACTTTTCGCACTTGTGATAGTGTTGAAAAACCACTTTTCGCACTTGTGTTAGTGTTGAAAAACCACTTTTCGCACTTGTGTTGGTGCAGGAAACCACTTTTGCACTTGTATTAGTGTGGAAAAACCACTTTTCGCACTTGTGTTAGTGTTGAAAAACCACTTTTCGCACTTGTGTTAGTGTTGAAAAACCACTTTTCGCACTTGTGTTAGTGTTGAAAAACCACTTTTCGCACTTGTGTTGGTGCAGGAAACCACTTTTGCACTTGTATTAGTGTGGAAAAAACACTTTTCGCACTTGTGTTAGTGTTGAAGAACCACTTTTCGCACTTGTGTTAGTGTTGAAAAACCACTTTTCGCACCTGTGTTGGTGCAGGAAACCACTTTTGCACTTGTATTAGTGTGGAAAAAACACTTTTTGCACTTGTGATAGTGTTGAAAAACCACTTTACGCACTTGTGTTGGTGCAGGAAACCACTTTTGCACTTGTATTAGTGTGGAAAAAACACTTTTTGCACTTGTGATAGTGTTGAAAAACGACTTTTCGCACTTGTGTTAGTGTTGAAAAACCACTTTTCGCACTTGTGTTGGTGCAGGAAACCACTTTTGCACTTGTATTAATGTGGAAAAACCACTTTTCGCACTTGTGTTAGTGTTGAAAAACCACTTTTCGCACCTGTGTTAGTGTTGAAAAACCACTTTTCGCACTTGTGTTGGTGCAGGAACCCACTTTTGCACTTGTATTAGAGTGGAAAAAACACTTTTTGCACTTGTGATAGTGTTGAAAAACCAATATTCGCACTTGTGTTAGTGTTGAAAAAACACTTTTCGCACTTGTGTTAGTGTTGAAAAACCACTTTTCACGCTTGTGTTAGTGTTGAAAAACCACTTTTCGCACTTGTGTTAGTGTTGAAAAACCACTTTTCGCACTTGTGTTAGTGTTGAAAAAACACTTTTCGCGCTTGTGTTAGTGTTGAAAAACCACTTTTCGCACTTGTGTTAGTGTTGAAAAACCACTTTTCGCACTTGTGTTGGTGTAGGAAACCACTTTTGCACTTGTATTAGTGTGGAAAAAACACTTTTTGCACTTGTGATAGTGTTGAAAAACCACTTTTCGCACTTGTGTTAGTGTTGAAAAACCACTTTTCGCACTTGTGTTAGTGTTGAAAAACCACTTTTCGCACTTGTGTTGGTGCAGGAAACCACTTTTGCACTTGTATTAGTGTGGAAAAAACACTTTTCGCACTTGTGATAGTGTTGAAAAACCACTTTTCGCACTTGTGTTAGTGTTGAAAAACCACTTTTCGCACTTGTGTTGGTGCAGGAAACCACTTTTGCACTTGTATTAGTGTGGAAAAACCACTTTTCGCACTTGTGTTAGTGTTGAAAAACCACTTTTCGCACTTGTGTTAGTGTTGAAAAACCACTTTTCGCACTTGTGTTAGTGTTGAAAAACCACTTTTCGCACTTGTGTTGGTGCAGGAAACCACTTTTGCACTTGTATTAGTGTGGAAAAAACACTTTTCGCACTTGTGTTAGTGTTGAAGAACTTTTCGCACTTGTGTTAGTGTTGAAAAACCACTTTTCGCACTTGTGTTGGTGCAGGAAACCACTTTTGCACTTGTATTAGTGTGGAAAAAACACTTTTTGCACTTGTGATAGTGTTGAAAAACCACTTTTCGCACTTGTGTTAGTGTTGAAATACCACTTTACGCACTTGTGTTGGTGCAGGAAACCACTTTTGCACTTGTATTAGTGTGGAAAAAAACACTTTTTGCACTTGTGATAGTGTTGAAAAACGACTTTTTCGCACTTGTGTTAGTGTTGAAAAAACCACTTTTCGCACTTGTGTTGGTGCAGGTAACCACTTTTGCACTTGTATTAGTGTGGAAAAACCACTTTTCGCACTTGTGTTAGTGTTGAAAAACCACTTTTCGCACCTGTGTTAGTGTTGAAAAACCACTTTTCGCGCTTGTGTTGGTGCAGGAACCCACTTTTGCACTTGTATTAGAGTGGAAAAAACACTTTTTGCACTTGTGTTAGTGTTGAAATACCACTTTACGCACTTGTGTTGGTGCAGGAAACCACTTTTGCACTTGTATTAGTGTGGAAAAAACACTTTTTGCACTTGTGATAGTGTTGAAAAACGACTTTTCGCACTTGTGTTAGTGTTGAAAAACCACTTTTCGCACTAGTGTTGGTGCAGGAAACCACTTTTGCACTTGTATTAGTGTGGAAAAACCACTTTCCGCACTTGTGTTAGTGTTGAAAAACCACTTTTCGCACCTGTGTTAGTGTTGAAAAACCACTTTTCGCACTTGTGTTGGTGCAGGAACCCACTTTTGCACTTGTATTAGAGTGGAAAAAACACTTTTTGCACTTGTGATAGTGTTGAAAAACCACTATTCGCACTTGTGTTAGTGTTGAAAAAACACTTTTCGCACTTGTGTTAGTGTTGAAAAACCACTTTTCACGCTTGTGTTAGTGTTGAAAAACCACTTTTCGCACTTGTGTTAGTGTTGAAAAACCACTTTTCGCACTTGTGTTAGTGTTGAAAAAACAATTTTCGCACTTGTGATAGTGTTGAAAAACCACTTTTCGCGCTTGTGTTAGTGTTGAAAAACCACTTTTCGCACTTGTGATAGTGTTGAAAAACCACTTTTCGCACTTGTGTTGGTGTAGGAAACCACTTTTGCACTTGTATTAGTGTGGAAAAAACACTTTTTGCACTTGTGATAGTGTTGAAAAACCACTTTTCGCACTTGTGTTAGTGTTGAAAAACCACTTTTCGCACTTGTGTTAGTGTTGAAAAACCACTTTTCGCACTTGTGTTGGTGCAGGAAACCACTTTTGCACTTGTATTAGTGTGGAAAAAACACTTTTCGCACTTGTGATAGTGTTGAAAAAACCACTTTTCGCACTTGTGTTAGTGTTGAAAAACCACTTTTCGCACTTGTGTTGGTGCAGGAAACCACTTTTGCACTTGTATTAGTGTGGAAAAACCACTTTTCGCACTTGTGTTAGTGTTGAAAAACCACTTTTCGCACTTGTGTTAGTGTTGAAAAACCACTTTTTGCACTTGTGTTAGTGTTGAAAAACCACTTTTCGCACTTGTGTTGGTGCAGGAAACCACTTTTGCACTTGTATTAGTGTGGAAAAAACACTTTTCGCACTTGTGTTAGTGTTGAAGAACCACTTTTCGCACTTGTGTTAGTGTTGAAAAAACCACTTTTCGCACTTGTGTTGGTGCAGGAAACCACTTTTGCACTTGTATTAGTGTGGAAAAAACACTTTTTGCACTTGTGATAGTGTTGAAAAACCACTTTTCGCACTTGTGTTAGTGTTGAAATACCACTTTACGCACTTGTGTTGGTGCAGGAAACCACTTTTGCACTTGTATTAGTGTGGAAAAAACACTTTTTGCACTTGTGATAGTGTTGAAAAACGACTTTTCGCACTTGTGTTAGTGTTGAAAAACCACTTTTCGCACTTGTGTTGGTGCAGGTAACCACTTTTGCACTTGTATTAGTGTGGAAAAACCACTTTTCGCACTTGTGTTAGTGTTGAAAAACCACTTTTCGCACCTGTGTTAGTGTTGAAAAACCACTTTTCGCGCTTGTGTTGGTGCAGGAACCCACTTTTGCACTTGTATTAGAGTGGAAAAAACACTTTTTGCACTTGTGATAGTGTTGAAAAACCACTTTTCGCACTTGTGTTAGTGTTGAAAAAACACTTTTCGCACTTGTATTAGTGTTGAAAAACCACTTTTCGCACTTGTGTTCATGCAGGAAACCACTTTTGCACTTGTATTAGTGTGGAAAAAACACTTTTCGCACTTGTGATAGTGTTGAAAAACCACTTTTCGCACTTGTGTTAGTGTTGAAAAACCACTTTTCGCACTTGTGTTAGTGTTGAAATACCACTTTTCGCACTTGTGTTCGTGCAGGAAACCACTTTTGCACTTGTATTAGTGTGGAAAAAACACTTTTCGCACTTGTGATAGTGTTGAAAAACCACTTTTCACACTTGTGTTAGTGTTGAAAAACCACTTTTCGCACTTGTGTTGGTGCAGGAAACCACTTTTGCGCTTGTATTAGTGTGGAAAAACCACTTTTCGCACTTGTGTTAGTGTTGAAAAACCACTTTTCGCACTTGTGTTAGTGATAAAAAACCACTTTTCGCAGTTGTGTTAGTGTTGAAAAACCACTTTTCGCACTTGTGTTGGTGCAGGAAACCACTTTTGCACTTGTATTAGTGTGGAAAAAACACTTTTCGCGCTTGTGTTAGTGTTGAAAAACCACTTTTCGCACTTGTGATAGTGTTGAAAAACCACTTTTCGCACTTGTGTTGGTGTAGGAAACCACTTTTGCACTTGTATTAGTGTGGAAAAAACACTTTTTGCACTTGTGATAGTGTTGAAAAACCACTTTTCGCACTTGTGTTAGTGTTGAAAAACCACTTTTCGCACTTGTGTTAGTGTTGAAAAACCACTTTTCGCACTTGTGTTGGTGCAGGAAACCACTTTTGCACTTGTATTAGTGTGGAAAAAAACACTTTTCGCACTTGTGATAGTGTTGAAAAACCACTTTTCGCACTTGTGTTAGTGTTGAAAAACCACTTTTCGCACTTGTGTTGGTGCAGGAAACCACTTTTGCACTTGTATTAGTGTGGAAAAACCACTTTTCGCACTTGTGTTAGTGTTGAAAAACCACTTTTCGCACTTGTGTTAGTGTTGAAAAACCACTTTTTGCACTTGTGTTAGTGTTGAAAAACCACTTTTCGCACTTGTGTTGGTGCAGGAAACCACTTTTGCACTTGTATTAGTGTGGAAAAAACACTTTTCGCACTTGTGTTAGTGTTGAAGAACCACTTTTCGCACTTGTGTTAGTGTTGAAAAAACCACTTTTCGCACTTGTGTTGGTGCAGGAAACCACTTTTGCACTTGTATTAGTGTGGAAAAAACACTTTTTGCACTTGTGATAGTGTTGAAAAACCACTTTTCGCACTTGTGTTAGTGTTGAAATACCACTTTACGCACTTGTGTTGGTGCAGGAAACCACTTTTGCACTTGTATTAGTGTGGAAAAAACACTTTTTGCACTTGTGATAGTGTTGAAAAACGACTTTTCGCACTTGTGTTAGTGTTGAAAAACCACTTTTCGCACTTGTGTTGGTGCAGGTAACCACTTTTGCACTTGTATTAGTGTGGAAAAACCACTTTTCGCACTTGTGTTAGTGTTGAAAAACCACTTTTCGCACCTGTGTTAGTGTTGAAAAACCACTTTTCGCGCTTGTGTTGGTGCAGGAACCCACTTTTGCACTTGTATTAGAGTGGAAAAAACACTTTTTGCACTTGTGATAGTGTTGAAAAACCACTTTTCGCACTTGTGTTAGTGTTGAAAAAACACTTTTCGCACTTGTATTAGTGTTGAAAAACCACTTTTCGCACTTGTGTTCATGCAGGAAACCACTTTTGCACTTGTATTAGTGTGGAAAAAACACTTTTCGCACTTGTGATAGTGTTGAAAAACCACTTTTCGCACTTGTGTTAGTGTTGAAAAACCACTTTTCGCACTTGTGTTAGTGTTGAAATACCACTTTTCGCACTTGTGTTCGTGCAGGAAACCACTTTTGCACTTGTATTAGTGTGGAAAAAACACTTTTCGCACTTGTGATAGTGTTGAAAAACCACTTTTCGCACTTGTGTTAGTGTTGAAAAACCACTTTTCGCACTTGTGTTGGTGCAGGAAACCACTTTTGCGCTTGTATTAGTGTGGAAAAACCACTTTTCGCACTTGTGTTAGTGTTGAAAAACCACTTTTCGCACTTGTGTTAGTGATAAAAAACCACTTTTCGCACTTGTGTTAGTGTTGAAAAACCACTTTTCGCACTTGTGTTGGTGCAGGAAACCACTTTTGCACTTGTATTAGTGTGGAAAAAACACTTTTTGCACTTGTGATAGTGTTGAAAAACCACTTTTCGCATTTGTGTTAGTGTTGAAATACCACTTTTCGCACTTGTGTTGGTGCAGGAAACCACTTTTGCACTTGTATTAGTGTGGAAAAAACACTTTTTGCACCTGTGATAGTGTTGAAAAACGACTTTTCGCACTTGTGTTAGTGTTGAAAAACCACTTTTCGCACTTGTGTTAGTGTTGAAAAACCACTTTTCGCACTTGTGTTGGTGCAGGAAACCACTTTTGCACTTGTATTAGTGTGGAAAAACCACTTTCGCACTTGTGTTAGTGTTGAAAAACCACTTTTCGCACTTGTGTTAGTGTTGAAAAACCACTTTTCGCACTTGTGTTGGTGCAGGAAACCACTTTTGCACTTGTATTAGTGTGGAAAAACCACTTTTCGCACTTGTGTTAGTGTTGAAAAACCACTTTTCGCACCTGTGTTAGTGTTGAAAAACCACTTTTCGCACTTGTGTTGGTGCAGGAACCCACTTTTGCACTTGTATTAGAGTGGAAAAAACACTTTTTGCACTTGTGATAGTGTTGAAAAACCACTTTTCGCACTTGTGTTAGTGTTGAAAAAACACTTTTCGCACTTGTGTTAGTGCTGAAAAACCACTTTTCGCACTTGTGTTAGTGCAGGAAACCACTTTTGCACTTGTATTAGTGTGGAAAAAACACTTTTCGCACTTGTGATAGTGTTGAAAAACCACTTTTCGCACTTGTGTTAGTGTTGAAAAACCACTTTTCGCACTTGTGTTGGTGCAGGAAACCACTTTTGCACTTGTATTAGTGTGGAAAAACCACTTTTCGCACTTGTGTTAGTGTTGAAAAACCACTTTTCGCACTTGTGTTAGTGATAAAAAACCATTTTTCGCACTTGTGTTAGTGTTGAAAAACCACTTTTCGCACTTGTGTTGGTGCAGGAAACCACTTTTGCACTTGTATTAGTGTGGAAAAAACACTTTTTGCACTTGTGATAGTGTTGAAAAACCACTTTTCGCACTTGTGTTAGTGTTGAAATACCACTTTTCGCACTTGTGTTGGTGCAGGAAACCACTTTTGCACTTGTATTAGTGTGGAAAAAACACTTTTTGCACTTGTGATAGTGTTGAAAAACGACTTTTCGCGCTTGTGTTAGTGTTGAAAAACCACTTTTCGCACTTGTGTTAGTGTTGAAAAACCACTTTTCGCGCTTGTGTTGGTGCAGGAAACCACTTTTGCACTTGTATTAGTGTGGAAAAACCACTTTCGCACTTGTGTTAGTGTTGAAAAACCACTTTTCGCACTTGTGTTAGTGTTGAAAAACCACTTTTCGCACTTGTGTTGGTGTAGGAAACCACTTTTGCACTTGTATTGGTGCGGAAAAACCACTTTTCGCACTTGTGTTAGTGTTGAAAAACCACTTTTCACACCTGTGTTAGTGTTGAAAAACCACTTTTCGCACTTGTGTTGGTGCAGGACACCACTTTTGCACTTGTATTAGTGTGGAAAAAACACTTTTTGCACTTGTGATAGTGTTGAAAACCCACTTTTCGCACTTGTGTTAGTGTTGAAAAACCACTTTTCGCACTTGTGTTAGTGTTGAAAAACCACTTTTCGCACTTGTGTTGGTGCAGGAAACCACTTTTGCACTTGTATTAGTGTGGAAAAAACACTTTTCGCACTTGTGATAGTGTTGAAAAACCACTTTTCGCGCTTGTGTTAGTGTTGAAAAACCACTTTTCGCACTTGTGTTAGTGTTGAAAAACCACTTTTCGCACTTGTGTTGGTGTAGGAAACCACTTTTGCACTTGTATTAGTGTGGAAAAAACACTTTTTGCACTTGTGATAGTGTTGAAAAACCACTTTTCGCACTTGTGTTAGTGTTGAAAAACCACTTTTCGCACTTGTGTTGGTGCAGGAAACCACTTTTGCACTTGTATTAGTGTGGAAAAACCACTTTTCGCACTTGTGTTAGTGTTGAAAAACCACTTTTCGCACTTGTGTTAGTGTTGAAAAACCACTTTTCGCACTTGTGTTAGTGTTGAAAAACCACTTTGCGCACTTGTGTTGGTGCAGGAAACCACTTTTGCACTTGTATTAGTGTGGAAAAAACACTTTTTGCACTTGTGATAGTGTTGAAAAACCACTTTTCGCACTTGTGTTAGTGTTGAAAAACCACTTTTCGCACTTGTGTTGGTGCAGGAAACCACTTTTGCACTTGTATTAGTGCAGGAAACCACTTTCGCACTTGTGTTAGTGTTGAAAAACCACTTTTCGCACTTGTGTTAGTGTTGAAAAACCACTTTTCGCACTTGTGTTAGTGTTGAAAAACCACTTTTCGCACTTGTGTTGGTGCAGGAAACCACTTTTGCACTTGTATTAGTGTGGAAAAAACACTTTTCGCACTTGTGTTAGTGTTGAAAAACCACTTTTCGCACTTGTGTTAGTGTTGAAAAACCACTTTTCGCACTTGTGTTAGTGTTGAAAAACCACTTTTCGCACTTGTGTTGGTGCAGGAAACCACTTTTGCACTTGTATTAGTGTGGAAAAAACACTTTTCGCACTTGTGTTAGTGTTGAAGAACCACTTTTCGCACTTGTGTTAGTGTTGAAAAACCACTTTTCGCACTTGTGTTGGTGCAGGAAACCACTTTTGCACTTGTATTAGTGTGGAAAAAACACTTTTTGCACTTGTGATAGTGTTGAAAAACCACTTTTCGCACTTGTGTTAGTGTTGAAATACCACTTTTCGCACTTGTGTTGGTGCAGGAAACCACTTTTGCACTTGTATTAGTGTGGAAAAAACACTTTTTGCACTTGTGATAGTGTTGAAAAACGACTTTTCGCACTTGTGTTAGTGTTGAAAAACCACTTTTCGCACTTGTGTTGGTGCAGGAAACCACTTTTGCACTTGTATTAGTGTGGAAAAACCACTTTTCGCACTTGTGTTAGTGTTGAAAAACCACTTTTCGCACCTGTGTTAGTGTTGAAAAACCACTTTTCGCACTTGTGTTGGTGCAGGAACCCACTTTTGCACTTGTATTAGAGTGGAAAAAACACTTTTTGCACTTGTGATAGTGTTGAAAAACCACTTTTCGCACTTGTGTTAGTGTTGAAAAAACACTTTTCGCACTTGTGTTAGTGTTGAAAAACCACTTTTCGCACTTGTGTTCGTGCAGGAAACCACTTTTGCACTTGTATTAGTGTGGAAAAAACACTTTTCGCACTTGTGATAGTGTTGAAAAACCACTTTTCGCACTTGTGTTAGTGTTGAAAAACCACTTTTCGCACTTGTGTTGGTGCAGGAAACCACTTTTGCACTTGTATTAGTGTGGAAAAACCACTTTTCGCACTTGTGTTAGTGTTGAAAAACCACTTTTCGCACTTGTGTTAGTGATAAAAAACCACTTTTCGCACTTGTGTTAGTGTTGAAAAACCACTTTTCGCACTTGTGTTGGTGCAGGAAACCACTTTTGCACTTGTATTAGTGTGGAAAAAACACTTTTTACACTTGTGATAGTGTTGAAAAACCACTTTTCGCATTTGTGTTAGTGTTGAAATACCACTTTTCGCACTTGTGTTGGTGCAGGAAACCACTTTTGCACTTGTATTAGTGTGGAAAAAACACTTTTTGCACTTGTGATAGTGTTGAAAAATGACTTTTCGCACTTGTGTTAGTGTTGAAAAACCACTTTTCGCACTTGTGTTAGTGTTGAAAAACCACTTTTCGCACTTGTGTTGGTGCAGGAAACCACTTTTGCACTTGTATTAGTGTGGAAAAACCACTTTCGCACTTGTGTTAGTGTTGAAAAACCACTTTTCACACTTGTGTTAGTGTTGAAAAACCACTTTTCGCACTTCTGTTGGTGCAGGAAACCACTTTTGCACTTGTATTAGTGCGGAAAAAACACTTTTTGCACTTGTGATAGTGTTGAAAAAGCACTTTTCGCACTTGTGTTAGTGTTGAAATACCACTTTTCGCACTTGTGTTGGTGCAGGAAACCACTTTTGCACTTGTATTAGTGTGGAAAAACCACTTTTCGCACTTGTGTTAGTGTTGAAAAACCACTTTTCACACCTGTGTTAGTGTTGAAAAACCACTTTTCGCACTTGTGTTGGTGCAGGACACCACTTTTGCACTTGTATTAGTGTGGAAAAAACACTTTTTGCACTTGTGATAGTGTTGAAAACCCACTTTTCGCACTTGTGTTAGTGTTGAAAAACCACTTTTCGCACTTGTGTTAGTGTTGAAAAACCCACTTTTCGCACTTGTGTTCGTGCAGGAAACCACTTTTGCACTTGTATTAGTGTGGAAAAAACACTTTTCGCACTTGTGACAGTGTTGAAAAACCACTTTTCGCGCTTGTGTTAGTGTTGAAAAACCACTTTTCGCACTTGTGTTAGTGTTGAAAAACCACTTTTCGCACTTGTGTTGGTGTAGGAAACCACTTTTGCACTTGTATTAGTGTGGAAAAAACACTTTTTGCACTTGTGATAGTGTTGAAAAACCACTTTTCGCACTTGTGTTAGTGTTGAAAAACCACTTTTCGCACTTGTGTTAGTGTTGAAAAACCACTTTTCGCACTTGTGTTGGTGCAGGAAACCACTTTTGCACTTGTATTAGTGTGGAAAAAACACTTTTCGCACTTGTGATAGTGTTGAAAAACCACTTTTCGCACTTGTGTTAGTGTTGAAAAACCACTTTTCGCACTTGTGTTGGTGCAGGAAACCACTTTTGCACTTGTATTAGTGTGGAAAAACCACTTTTCGCACTTGTGTTAGTGTTGAAAAACCACTTTTCGCACTTGTGTTAGTGTTGAAAAACCACTTTTCGCACTTGTGTTAGTGTTGAAAAACCACTTTTCGCACTTGTGTTGGTGCAGGAAACCACTTTTGCACTTGTATTAGTGTGGAAAAAACACTTTTCGCACTTGTGTTAGTGTTGAAGAACCACTTTTCGCACTTGTGTTAGTGTTGAAAAACCACTTTTCGCACTTGTGTTGGTGCAGGAAACCACTTTTGCAC
Organism: Myxine glutinosa; assembly: GCF_964187855.1. Classification (NCBI taxonomy): domain Eukaryota; kingdom Metazoa; phylum Chordata; class Myxini; order Myxiniformes; family Myxinidae; genus Myxine; species Myxine glutinosa. The sequence continues at coordinate 108,475 of NW_027617441.1, forward strand.
TTGTATTAGTGTGGAAAAAACACTTTTTGCACTAGTGATAGTGTTGAAAAACCACTTTTCGCACTTGTGTTAGTGTTGAAATACCACTTTACGCACTTGTGTTGGTGCAGGAAACCACTTTTGCACTTGTATTAGTGTGGAAAAAACACTTTTTGCACTTGTGATAGTGTTGAAAAACGACTTTTCGCACTTGTGTTGGTGCAGGAAACCACTTTTGCACTTGTATTAGTGTGGAAAAACCACTTTTCGCACTTGTGTTAGTGTTGAAAAACCACTTTTCGCACTTGTGTTGGTGCAGGAAACCACTTTTGCACTTGTATTAGTGTGGAAAAACCACTTTTCGCACTTGTGTTAGTGTTGAAAAACCACTTTTCGCACCTGTGTTAGTGTTGAAAAACCACTTTTCGCACTTGTGTTGGTGCAGGAACCCACTTTTGCACTTGTATTAGAGTGGAAAAAACACTTTTTGCACTTGTGATAGTGTTGAAAAACCACTATTCGCACTTGTGTTAGTGTTGAAAAAACACTTTTCGCACTAGTGTTAGTGTTGAAAAACCACTTTTCACGCTTGTGTTAGTGTTGAAAAACCACTTTTCGCACTTGTGTTAGTGTTGAAAAACCACTTTTCGCACTTGTGTTAGTGTTGAAAAAACACTTTTCGCACTTGTGATAGTGTTGAAAAACCACTTTTCGCGCTTGTGTTAGTGTTGAAAAACCACTTTTCGCACTTGTGTTAGTGTTGAAAAACCACTTTTCGCACTTGTGTTGGTGTAGGAAACCACTTTTGCACTTGTATTAGTGTGGAAAAAACACTTTTTGCACTTGTGATAGTGTTGAAAAACCACTTTTCACACTTGTGTTAGTGTTGAAAAACCACTTTTCGCACTTGTGTTAGTGTTGAAAAACCACTTTTCGCACTTGTGTTGGTGCAGGAAACCACTTTTGCACTTGTATTAGTGTGGAAAAAACACTTTTCGCACTTGTGATAGTGTTGAAAAACCACTTTTCGCACTTGTGTTAGTGTTGAAAAACCACTTTTCGCACTTGTGTTGGTGCAGGAAACCACTTTTGCACTTGTATTAGTGTGGAAAAACCACTTTTCGCACTTGTGTTAGTGTTGAAAAACCACTTTTCGCACTTGTGTTAGTGTTGAAAAACCACTTTTCGCACTTGTGTTAGTGTTGAAAAACCACTTTTTGCACTTGTGTTGGTGCAGGAAACCACTTTTGCACTTGTATTAGTGTGGAAAAAACACTTTTCGCACTTGTGTTAGTGTTGAAGAACCACTTTTCGCACTTGTGTTAGTGTTGAAAAACCACTTTTCGCACTTGTGTTGGTGCAGGAAACCACTTTTGCACTTGTATTAGTGTGGAAAAAACACTTTTTGCACTTGTGATAGTGTTGAAAAACCACTTTTCGCACTTGTGTTAGTGTTGAAATACCACTTTACGCACTTGTGTTGGTGCAGGAAACCACTTTTGCACTTGTATTAGTGTGGAAAAAACACTTTTTGCACTTGTGATAGTGTTGAAAAACGACTTTTCGCACTTGTGTTAGTGTTGAAAAACCACTTTTCGCACTTGTGTTGGTGCAGGTAACCACTTTTGCACTTGTATTAGTGTGGAAAAACCACTTTTCGCACTTGTGTTAGTGTTGAAAAACCACTTTTCGCACCTGTGTTAGTGTTGAAAAACCACTTTTCGCACTTCTGTTCATGCAGGAAACCACTTTTGCACTTGTATTAGTGTGGAAAAAACACTTTTCGCACTTGTGATAGTGTTGAAAAACCACTTTTCGCACTTGTGTTAGTGTTGAAAAACCACTTTTCGCACTTGTGTTAGTGTTGAAATACCACTTTTCGCACTTGTGTTCGTGCAGGAAACCACTTTTGCACTTGTATTAGTGTGGAAAAAACACTTTTCGCACTTGTGATAGTGTTGAAAAACCACTTTTCGCACTTGTGTTAGTGTTGAAAAACCACTTTCGCACTTGTGTTGGTGCAGGAAACCACTTTTGCACTTGTATTAGTGTGGAAAAACCACTTTTCGCACTTGTGTTAGTGTTGAAAAACCACTTTTCGCACTTGTGTTAGTGATAAAAAACCACTTTTCGCACTTGTGTTAGTGTTGAAAAACCACTTTTCGCACTTGTGTTGGTGCAGGAAACCACTTTTGCACTTGTATTAGTGTGGAAAAACCACTTTTCGCACTTGTGTTAGTGTTGAAATACCACTTTTCGCACTTGTGTTGGTGCAGGAAACCATTTTGCACTTGTATTAGTGTGGAAAAAACACTTTTTGCACTTGTGATAGTGTTGAAAAACGACTTTTCGCACTTGTGTTAGTGTTGAAAAACCACTTTTCGCACTTGTGTTGGTGCAGGAAACCACTTTTGCACTTGTATTAGTGTGGAAAAACCACTTTTCGCACTTGTGTTAGTGTTGAAAAACCACTTTTCGCACCTGTGTTAGTGTTGAAAAACCACTTTTTGCACTTGTGTTGGTGCAGGAACCCACTTTTGCACTTGTATTAGAGTGGAAAAAACACTTTTTGCACTTGTGATAGTGTTGAAAAACCACTTTTCGCACTTGTGTTAGTGTTGAAAAAACACTTTTCGCACTTGTGTTAGTGTTGAAAAACCACTTTTCGCACTTGTGTTCATGCAGGAAACCACTTTTGCACTTGTATTAGTGTGGAAAAAACACTTTTCGCACTTGTGATAGTGTTGAAAAACCACTTTTCGCACTTGTGTTAGTGTTGAAAAACCACTTTTCGCACTTGTGTTGGTGCAGGAAACCACTTTTGCACTTGTATTAGTGTTGAAAAACCACTTTTCGCACTTGTGTTGGTGCAGGAAACTACTTTTGCACTTGTATTAGTGTGGAAAAACCACTTTTCGCACTTGTGTTAGTGTTGAAAAACCACTTTTCGCACTTGTGTTAGTGTTGAAAAACCACTTTTCGCACTTGTGTTAGTGTTGAAAAACCACTTTGCGCACTTGTGTTGGTGCAGGAAACCACTTTTGCACTTGTATTAGTGTGGAAAAACCACTTTTCGCACTTGTGTTAGTGTTGAAGAACCACTTTTTGCACTTGTGTTGGTGCAGGAAACCACTTTTGCACTTGTATTAGTGTGGAAAAAACACTTTTTGCACTTGTGATAGTGTTGAAAAACCACTTTTCGCACTTGTGTTAGTGTTGAAAAACCACTTTTCGCACTTGTGTTAGTGTTGAAAAACCACTTTTCGCACTTGTGTTGGTGCAGGAAACCACTTTTGCACTTGTATTAGTGTGGAAAAAACACTTTTTGCACTTGTGATAGTGTTGAAAAACCACTTTTCGCAGTTGTGTTAGTGTTGAAAAACCACTTTTCGCACTTGTGTTAGTGTTGAAAAACCACTTTTCGCACTTGTGTTGGTGCAGGAAACCACTTTTGCACTTGTATTAGTGTGGAAAAACACTTTTCGCACTTGTGATAGTGTTGAAAAACCACTTTTCGCACTTGTGTTAGTGTTGAAAAACCACTTTTCGCACTTGTGTTCGTGCAGGAAACCACTTTTGCACTTGTATTAGTGTGGAAAAACCACTTTTCGCACTTGTGTTAGTGTTGAAAAACCACTTTTCGCACTTGTGTTAGTGTTGAAAAACCACTTTTCGCACTTGTGTTAGTGTTGAAAAACCACTTTGCGCACTTGTGTTGGTGCAGGAAACCACTTTTGCACTTGTATTAGTGTGGAAAAAACACTTTTTGCACTTGTGATAGTGTTGAAAAACCACTTTTCGCACTTGTGTTAGTGTTGAAAAACCACTTTTCGCACTTGTGTTGGTGCAGGAAACCACTTTTGCACTTGTATTAGTGCAGGAAACCACTTTCGCACTTGTGTTAGTGTTGAAAAACCACTTTTCGCACTTGTGTTAGTGTTGAAAAACCACTTTTCGCACTTGTGTTAGTGTTGAAAAACCACTTTTCGCACTTGTGTCGGTGCAGGAAACCACTTTTGCACTTGTATTAGTGTGGAAAAACCACTTTTCGCACTTGTGTTAGTGTTGAAAAACCACTTTTCGCACTTGTGTTAGTGTTGAAAAACCACTTTTCGCACTTGTGTTAGTGTTGAAAAACCACTTTTCGCACTTGTGTTCGTGCAGGAAACCACTTTTGCACTTGTATTAGTGTGGAAAAAACACTTTTCGCACTTGTGTTAGTGTTGAAGAACCACTTTTCGCACTTGTGTTAGTGTTGAAAAACCACTTTTCGCACTTGTGTTGGTGCAGGAAACCACTTTTGCACTTGTATTAGTGTGGAAAAAACACTTTTTGCACTTGTGATAGTGTTGAAAAACCACTTTTCGCACTTGTGTTAGTGTTGAAATACCACTTTTCGCACTTGTGTTGGTGCAGGAAACCACTTTTGCACTTGTATTAGTGTGGAAAAACCACTTTTCGCACTTGTGTTAGTGTTGAAAAACCACTTTTCGCACTTGTGTTAGTGTTGAAAAACCACTTTTCGCACTTGTGTTAGTGTTGAAAAACCACTTTTCGCACTTGTGTTGGTGCAGGAAACCACTTTTGCACTTGTATTAGTGTGGAAAAAACACTTTTCGCACTTGTGTTAGTGTTGAAGAACCACTTTTCGCACTTGTGTTAGTGTTGAAAAACCACTTTTCGCACTTGTGTTGGTGCAGGAAACCACTTTTGCACTTGTATTAGTGTGGAAAAAACACTTTTTGCACTTGTGATAGTGTTGAAAAACCACTTTTCGCACTTGTGTTAGTGTTGAAATACCACTTTACGCACTTGTGTTGGTGCAGGAAACCACTTTTGCACTTGTATTAGTGTGGAAAAAACACTTTTTGCACTTGTGATAGTGTTGAAAAACGACTTTTCGCACTTGTGTTAGTGTTGAAAAACCACTTTTCGCACTTGTGTTGGTGCAGGAAATCACTTTTGCACTTGTATTAGTGTGGAAAAACCACTTTTCGCACTTGTGTTAGTGTTGAAAAACCACTTTTCGCACTTGTGTTAGTGTTGAAATTCCACTTTTCGCACTTGTGTTAGTGTTGAAAAAACACTTTTCGCACTTGTGTTAGTGTTGAAAAACCACTTTTCGCACTTCTGTTCATGCAGGAAACCACTTTTGCACTTGTATTAGTGTGGAAAAAACACTTTTCGCACTTGTGATAGTGTTGAAAAACCACTTTTCGCACTTGTGTTAGTGTTGAAAAACCACTTTTCGCACTTGTGTTAGTGTTGAAATACCACTTTTCGCACTTGTGTTCGTGCAGGAAACCACTTTTGCACTTGTATTAGTGTGGAAAAAACACTTTTCGCACTTGTGATAGTGTTGAAAAACCACTTTTCGCACTTGTGTTAGTGTTGAAAAACCACTTTCGCACTTGTGTTGGTGCAGGAAACCACTTTTGCACTTGTATTAGTGTGGAAAAACCACTTTTCGCACTTGTGTTAGTGTTGAAAAACCACTTTTCGCACTTGTGTTAGTGATAAAAAACCACTTTTCGCACTTGTGTTCGTGTTGAAAAACCACTTTTCGCACTTGTGTTGGTGCAGGAAACCACTTTTGCACTTGTATTAGTGTGGAAAAACACTTTTCGCACTTGTGTTAGTGTTGAAGAACCACTTTTCGCACTTGTGTTAGTGTTGAAAAACCACTTTTCGCACTTGTGTTGGTGCAGGAAACCACTTTTGCACTTGAATTAGTGTGGAAAAAACACTTTTTGCACTTGTGATAGTGTTGAAAAACCACTTTTCGCACTTGTGTTAGTGTTGAAATACCACTTTTCGCACTTGTGTTGGTGCAGGAAACCACTTTTGCACTTGTATTAGTGTGGAAAAAACACTTTTTGCACTTGTGATAGTGTTGAAAAACGACTTTTCGCACTTGTGTTAGTGTTGAAAAACCACTTTTCGCACTTGTGTTGGTGCAGGAAACCACTTTTGCACTTGTATTAGTGTGGAAAAACCACTTTTCGCACTTGTGTTAGTGTTGAAAAACCACTTTTCGCACCTGTGTTAGTGTTGAAAAACCACTTTTTGCACTTGTGTTGGTGCAGGAACCCACTTTTGCACTTGTATTAGAGTGGAAAAAACACTTTTTGCACTTGTGATAGTGTTGAAAAACCACTTTTCGCACTTGTGTTAGTGTTGAAAAAACACTTTTCGCACTTGTGTTAGTGTTGAAAAACCACTTTTCGCACTTGTGTTCGTGCAGGAAACCACTTTTGCACTTGTATTAGTGTGGAAAAAACACTTTTCGCACTTGTGATAGTGTTGAAAAACCACTTTTCGCACTTGTGTTAGTGTTGAAAAACCACTTTTCGCACTTGTGTTGGTGCAGGAAACCACTTTTGCACTTGTATTAGTGTTGAAAAACCACTTTTCGCACTTGTGTTGGTGCAGGAAACCACTTTTGCACTTGTATTAGTGTGGAAAAACCACTTTTCGCACTTGTGTTAGTGTTGAAAAACCACTTTTCGCACTTGTGTTAGTGTTGAAAAACCACTTTTCGCACTTGTGTTAGTGTTGAAAAACCACTTTGCGCACTTGTGTTGGTGCAGGAAACCACTTTTGCACTTGTATTAGTGTGGAAAAACCACTTTTCGCACTTGTGTTAGTGTTGAAGAACCACTTTTTGCACTTGTGTTGGTGCAGGAAACCACTTTTGCACTTGTATTAGTGTGGAAAAAACACTTTTTGCACTTGTGATAGTGTTGAAAAACCACTTTTCGCACTTGTGTTAGTGTTGAAAAACCACTTTTCGCACTTGTGTTAGTGTTGAAAAACCACTTTTCGCACTTGTGTTGGTGCAGGAAACCACTTTTGCACTTGTATTAGTGTGGAAAAAACACTTTTTGCACTTGTGATAGTGTTGAAAAACCACTTTTCGCAGTTGTGTTAGTGTTGAAAAACCACTTTTCGCACTTGTGTTAGTGTTGAAAAACCACTTTTCGCACTTGTGTTGGTGCAGGAAACCACTTTTGCACTTGTATTAGTGTGGAAAAAACACTTTTCGCACTTGTGATAGTGTTGAAAAACCACTTTTCGCACTTGTGTTAGTGTTGAAAAACCACTTTTCGCACTTGTGTTCGTGCAGGAAACCACTTTTGCACTTGTATTAGTGTGGAAAAACCACTTTTCGCACTTGTGTTAGTGTTGAAAAACCACTTTTCGCACTTGTGTTAGTGTTGAAAAACCACTTTTCGCACTTGTGTTAGTGTTGAAAAACCACTTTGCGCACTTGTGTTGGTGCAGGAAACCACTTTTGCACTTGTATTAGTGTGGAAAAAACACTTTTTGCACTTGTGATAGTGTTGAAAAACCACTTTTCGCACTTGTGTTAGTGTTGAAAAACCACTTTTCGCACTTGTGTTGGTGCAGGAAACCACTTTTGCACTTGTATTAGTGCAGGAAACCACTTTCGCACTTGTGTTAGTGTTGAAAAACCACTTTTCGCACTTGTGTTAGTGTTGAAAAACCACTTTTCGCACTTGTGTTAGTGTTGAAAAACCACTTTTCGCACTTGTGTCGGTGCAGGAAACCACTTTTGCACTTGTATTAGTGTGGAAAAACCACTTTTCGCACTTGTGTTAGTGTTGAAAAACCACTTTTCGCACTTGTGTTAGTGTTGAAAAACCACTTTTCGCACTTGTGTTAGTGTTGAAAAACCACTTTTCGCACTTGTGTTGGTGCAGGAAACCACTTTTGCACTTGTATTAGTGTGGAAAAAACACTTTTCGCACTTGTGTTAGTGTTGAAGAACCACTTTTCGCACTTGTGTTAGTGTTGAAAAACCACTTTTCGCACTTGTGTTGGTGCAGGAAACCACTTTTGCACTTGTATTAGTGTGGAAAAAACACTTTTTGCACTTGTGATAGTGTTGAAAAACCACTTTTCGCACTTGTGTTAGTGTTGAAATACCACTTTTCGCACTTGTGTTGGTGCAGGAAACCACTTTTGCACTTGTATTAGTGTGGAAAAAACACTTTTTGCACTTGTGATAGTGTTGAAAAACGACTTTTCGCACTTGTGTTAGTGTTGAAAAACCACTTTTCGCACTTGTGTTGGTGCAGGAAACCACTTTTGCACTTGTATTAGTGTGGAAAAACCACTTTTCGCACTTGTGTTAGTGTTGAAAAACCACTTTTCGCACCTGTGTTAGTGTTGAAAAACCACTTTTCGCACTTGTGTTGGTGCAGGAACCCACTTTGGCACTTGTATTAGAGTGGAAAAAACACTTTTTGCACTTGTGATAGTGTTGAAAAACCACTTTTCGCACTTGTGTTAGTGTTGAAAAAACACTTTTCGCACTTGTGTTAGTGTTGAAAAACCACTTTTCGCACTTGTGTTCGTGCAGGAAACCACTTTTGCACTTGTATTAGTGTGGAAAAAACACTTTTCGCACTTGTGATAGTGTTGAAAAACCACTTTTCGCACTTGTGTTAGTGTTGAAAAACCACTTTTCGCACTTGTGTTGGTGCAGGAAACCACTTTTGCACTTGTATTAGTGTGGAAAAACCACTTTTCGCACTTGTGTTAGTGTTGAAAAACCACTTTTCGCACTTGTGTTAGTGATAAAAAACCACTTTTCGCACTTGTGTTAGTGTTGAAAAACCACTTTTCGCACTTGTGTTGGTGCAGGAAACCACTTTTGCACTTGCATTAGTGTGGAAAAAACACTTTTTGCACTTGTGATAGTGTTGAAAAACCACTTTTCGCACTTGTGTTAGTGTTGAAATACCACTTTTCGCACTTGTGTTGGTGCAGGAAACCACTTTTGCACTTGTATTAGTGTGGAAAAAACACTTTTTGCACTTGTGATAG